>NC_069502.1:685926873-686119373 GCF_027579735.1 Bombina bombina
TGGGATCTTTCTAACGCTGGTATTTAGAGTCGTGGCTGAAGTGAGAGTTAGAAATCTAACGACAAGACTCCAGCCGCAGAAAAAAAACAGGAGTTTTAAGAGCTTTCTGGGCTAACGCCGGTTTATAAAGCTCTTAACTACTGTGCTCTAAAGTACACTAACACCCATAAACTACCTATGTACCCCTAAACCGAGGCCCCCCCACATAGCCGCCACTCTAATAAATTTTTTTAACCCCTAATCTGCCGACCGCACACTGCCGCAACCTACGTTATCCCTATGTACCCCTAATCTGCTGCCCCTAACACTGCCGACCCCTATATTATATTTATTAACCCCTAATCTGCCGCCCCCAACGTCGCCGCCACCTACCTACAATTATTAACCCCTAATCTGCCGACCGGACCTCACCGCTACTATAATAAAGTTATTAACCCCTAATCCGCCTCACTAACCCTATAATAAATAGTATTAACCCCTAATCTGCCCTCCCTAACATCGCCGACACCTAACTTCAAGTATTAACCCCTAATCTGCCGACCGGACCTCACCGCTACTATAATAAATGTATTAGCCCCTAAAGCTAAGTCTAACCCTAACACTAACACCCCCCTAAGTTAAATATAACTTTATTGTAACTAAATATATTAACTCTTATTAAATAAATTATTCCTATTTAAAGCTAAATACTTACCTGTAAAATAAACCCTAACATAATAAAAATATTACAACAATTTTAAGCTAATTACACCTACTCTAAGCCCCCTAATAAAATAACAAAGCCCCCCAAAATAAAAAAAAAATGCCCTACCCTATTCTAAAATTAAAATAGAAAAGCTCTTTTACCTTACCAGCCCTGAAAAGGGCCTTTTGCGGGGCATGCCCGAAAGAATTCAGCTCTTTTGCCTGTAAAAAAAACCATACAATACCCCCCCCCAACATTACAACCCACCACCCACATACCCCTAATCTAACCCAAACCCCCCTTAAATAAACCTAACACTAAGCCCCTGAAGATCTTCCTACCTTGTCTTCACCATGCCAGGTATCACTGATCGTTCCAGGCTCCGAAGTCTTCATCCAAGCCCAAGCGGGGGCTGGACATCCATCATCCGGCTGAAGTCTTCTATCAAGCGGCGGCTGAAGAGGTCCAGAAGAGGCTCCAAAGTCTTCATCCTATCCGGGCAGAAGAGTAGATCCGGACCGGCAACCATCTTCTTCCAATCAGCATCTTCTATCTTCATCCGATGACAAGGGGCTCAATCTTGAAGACCTCTGGCGCGGATCCATCCTCTTCTTCCGACGTCCTAAGTCCGAATGAAGGTTCCTTTAAATGACGTCATCCAAGATGGCGTCCCTCGAATTCCGATTGGCTGATAGGATTCTATCAGCCAATCGGAATTAAGGTAGCGAAAATCTGATTGGCTGATTGAATCAGCCAATCAGATTGAGCTCGCATTCTATTGGCTGTTCCAATAGAATGCGAGCTCAATCTGATTGGCTGATTGGATCAGCCAATCGGATTGAACTTGAATCTGATTGGCTGGCCGCGTTCGTAAGCAACGCTGGTATTGAGAGTTGCAGTGGCGGTAAATATGCTATACGCTCCCTTTTTGGAGCCTAACGCAGCCCTTCTGTGAACTCTAAATACCAGCGGTATTTAAAAGGTGCGGGCGAAAAAAAGCATGCGTAGCTAACGCACCCCTTTGGCTGCAGAACTCTAAATCTAGCCGTTATATATACTGTGCATAAAAACATAATACACACACACATAAACATATTCACACATACATACATGCACACATACACACATATTAACACATATTTATTAAAAAAACTAATAGTATATTGGTTGGCTCCTAGAATAAATTCACCCCCCTCCCTCTTTGCATTTGTTTAGCAAATATGAAAGATTTTGTAATATAGTTTTTATCTTATACCAAAACAAATGATGCTACATACAGTAATAAATTAACAAAAATAAGTTCATAGCAGTTAGAAACATCAACTAGGGGTTCTGGAGAAGAAAACAGCTGGATAGAAAAAGGAAGTTGTTGAACATAGAGAGTGCATAGAGTGCTGACAGTCATGTAAGGTTATCTCTACCTTCTCGCTCTTAAAGGGCCATAATACCCAAATGTTTACACACTTGAAAGTGATGCAGCATAGCTTTAAAAAGCTGTCTAGAAAATATCACCTGAACATCTCTATGTAAAAAAGAAAGATATTTTACCTCAAAAGTTCCTCAGTAGCCACCTCCCATTGTAAAGGATTTCTAAGCAGCATTTTAGTGTGTCTGTCCTAGGACAGCAGAAGGGATGAGCATTGTGCACTCTCATATTATTTCACCAATCAGGTAAAGGAAGCTTACTATGAAATCTCATGAGAGTTAAGTCAAATCTCATGAGATCACAGTAAAAGAGTTCATGACCTCAGCACTGCTGATGCTGATTGGCTGCTGTTCATTTCTTCATTTTTTTCAATTTTTTTACCTGCAGCTGGGAGCAGCTGAGTATAACTTTTTGCACAGAACTTACTCTGCTGAGCTGAGGAGATTGTGAGGTAAAATATCTTCCTTTTTTACATAGAGATGCTCAGGTGATATTTTCCTGTCAGCTTTTTACAGTTATACTGCATCAGTTTCAAGTTATTTAGCAGATGAGTATTATGTCCCTTTAACTATCTTTCTCGACTCCTTTCTTTAATCTCTCTTTTTACCATCTCTCCCTTCTCTTTCAGGCCATATCTTCTGTTTATACTCTTTATTTCCCCTCTCATATCTTTTCACTCTTTTTTACATAGTGACCAGCATAAAGCACATTGTATCTAGCAGGTAGAAATGTGTGAAATGAATATCCTAATTTTGTATTTCTGACTTCTTGTTGATTTATCTTTGAATCCTTAAAAGCATGAGTGTTAAGCATTTCTCCATGGTTGATTTGTGCAGGCCTCAATAAACCATCCCCGTAACCCAGCAGCGGAACAGTAACATCTCTACCATGCTGCCGGCTGCACCCATCATAAGTGGTATTCAGAAGCTTATACTCTATGAGACTCGAGCGGTAAGTAACTGTGATCTTTGTTAATGTGTTGATGTTAAATAGCTGTTTATCAGCAATTGTTAAGGTCATTTATACTTGAATGTGATAAGACATATGTTGTTTTTAATCCAAATGATCATGTTTTGCTAAGTGAACTATAAAATAAAGCACAGAAATACATTTTATAGGTCTGAGTAGTATGAAGTGTAATTACAAGTAATGTGATTAAACTCCATCCGTCCATGTGAGTGTGGAAATACAGCTTTACACGCTTAGTAATTTCATATTTGTTTTCAAATTCTTACAATGTACTATATACAACGTAAAAAGAAAAAAGTAAAACCACATTCTCAGATGTATGTTTATGAATATAGAGAAGAAAAAAAAAAGATGTTTAAGTGTTTATATGGCTGTATTTGTATTTAAATAATTTATTGTAATCAATTTTTTTTTAATCAGTAACAAATTATTCAATGTTAGACAATTACATGTTCTTCTTTATTTTATTTCATACTAGCTGTTGCTTCGCTAGCATGGATTTTTTGATTTGTAAAAAATAGCGAGAAACGCGACCACTCACAGCGACATGTGCCCTCGTGTATGTTGTTATTATTATTCTGTTTACAATTACTTTAATATTAAAGGGACAGTAAAGTAAAAAAAAACTTTCATGATTTAAATAGGGCATGTAATTTTAAACAACTTTCCAATTTACTTTTATTACCAATTTTGCTTTGTTCTTTTGGTATTCTTAGTTGAAAGCTAAATCTAGGAGGTTCATGTGCTAATGTCTTAGACCTTGAAGGCTTCCTCTAATCTGAAAGCATTTTGACAGTTTTTCACCACTAGAGGGTGTTAGTTCATGTGTTTCATATAGATAACATTGAGCTCAGGCACGTGAAGCTCCTAGGAGTCAGCACTGATTGGCTAAAAATGCAAGTCTGTCAAAAGAACTGAAATAAGGGGGCAGTTTGTAGAGGCATAGATACAAGGTAATCACAGAGGTAAAAATTATATTATTATAACTGTGTGGGTTATGCAAAATTTGGGGAATGGGTAATAAAGGGATTATCTACCTTTTTAAACAACAAAAATTCTGGTGTTTACTGTCCCTTTAAATTGGAAGTATATATTATGACTCAACTGTCAGATGTGGAAAAAAAAAAGTGTTACAATTTTTATTGATATCCATATCTTGAGAACTACTGACGTTAGGAGCAAGAAACTTGGCATGTAAACTTACTTTATAATGAAGATTTTAAATTAAAATCCTTTCCTATGGAGAGTCCACAACGTTATTCCAATTACTAGTGGGATATTAAACTCCTGGTCAGCAGGAGGAGGCAAAGAGCCTTTCAGTTTTTAAGCTATAGGTATCCACATAAATAACCCCCCCTTTTCACCCCCTTAAGTGGATTTTTGGGAAATGGTAAAAGACGTGTTTCTTTATTTTTAAAAGAGAATGCAAATACCAATTTTCATGTCTAACATCTTTGGTTTTTTAGATATAGGCATCCTCATAAATCACCCCCCCCCTTTTCACCCTTTTTAATTGGATTTTCTGCGAAAGGGTAAAACACGTGTTCCCTTTTTTTAACGCAGAATCTAAATACCAATTTTCACGTCTGTAACATCTTCATTTTTTGAGATATAGGTATCCTCCTCATAAAAAAAAATCACCCCCTTAGGGACGTAATTTCCAAAAAATCCTTCCTTAGTGGGTGCCTACGTCATAAAACAACGTACCCTCCAAATTTCACATTCCTAGGTTAAACGGTTTGAGCTGGGCATTGATGAGTCAGTCAGTCAGGACTTGTTTATATATATATATAATATAGCAACTGGTATAATATTTTTTTTGTTGCCTGAAAAATAAAACAGGAAATACAATCCTGTATAAAGTAGATGTCTCCTCTATACATCCTATTTATTTTCAATACATTATTTTCAATCAATGCAAAGGGCATTGCTGATTCCTGTCATAAATATCATATTGTGTTTATGGTAACACAATGTTGTTGCATTAAATTATTTTAGATTTGATGAGACATTTTTATATCAATCAGGATACCTACGAGTTGCAGTGTGTGTATTTTGTTTGCAGAATTGAACTATGTCTACAACATGTATTTATTTATAGTGTTTAACGTGCTAGATGATTGATTACAAATATTAGATTTTGTAATAATATTGAGAAGTAAGAGGACGTTTGTTTTTTATGTAATCATTTGAAAACATTGTTAACAGTGGTTCTTGACTGGCTTCAGCAATCTGAGCTTTCTACAGGGTGACTCATATTTAGAGGACAGTGCACTTGTAAAAGAAAGGAAGGATGATGGCTTTTAAAAATGACTTTTCTCCAACATTGGTGTGTCCGGTCCACGGCGTCATCCATAACTTGTGGGAATATTCTCTTCCCCAACAGGAAATGGCAAAGAGCACAGCAAAAGCTGTCCATATAGTCCCTCCTAGGCTCCGCCCACCCCAGTCATTCTCTTTGCAGCTGAACAAGCAGCATCTCCACGGAGATGGTGAAGAGTATGTGGTGTTTAGTTGTAGTTTTTTATTCTACTATCAAGAGTTTGTTATTTTAAAATAGTGCTGGTATGTACTATTTACTCTGAAACAGAAAAGGATGAAGAGTTCTGTTTGTGAGAGGAGTATGATTTTAGCAGCAGTAACTAAAATCGGTTTCTGTTCCCACATAGGACTGTTGAGATGAGATAACTTCAGTTGGGGGGAACAGTTGGCAGACTTTTCTGCTTAAGGTATGACTAGCCATATTTCTAACAAGACTGTGTAATGCTGGAAGGCTGTCATTTCCCCTCATGGGGACCGGTAAGCCATTTTCTTAGTCTCAAACAGAATAAAGGGCTTAATATGGGCTATAAAACTGGTAGACACTTTTATGGGCTAGATCGATTGCTTTATTTGGGCATTTTATACAGCTTGATGTTGAAATTCACACTTTATAACTTTGGGGAACGTTTTTTTACGTCAGGCACTGGTTTAGACACTTTCCCAGTCAGGAAGGGCCTTCTCTGTAGTAGGCAGAGCCTCATTTTCGCTCCATTACTGCGCAGTTACTTTTGAGAGCAGGACATGCAGCTGCATGTGTGTGGGTCTGGAAGTAGTTAAAAAGGTTCCTAGAAGGCTTCATTTGGTATCGTATACCCCCCTGGGTTTTGTAAAGTCGCAGCAAAGGCTGTAGCTGGGACTGTAGAGGGGTTAAAACTGTAAACGGCTCCGGTTTCCTCATTTTAAGGGTTAAAGGTCTGAAATTGGGGTGCAATGCTTTGAATGCTTTAAGACACTGTGGTGAAAATTTGGTTAAAATTGAACAATTCCTTCATAGTTTTTCACATATTCAGTAAAAAAGTGTGCCCTGTTTAAAATTTAAAGAGACAGTAACGGTTTTGTTTTAAAACGTTTTTTGTACTTTATTGACAAGTTTAAGCCTGTTTAACATGTCTGTGCCTTCAGATAAACTATGTTCTGTATGTATGGAAGCCAATGTGTCTCCCCCTTCAAAATTGTGTGATAATTTTGCCATAGCGTCCAAACAAAGTAAGGACAGTACTGCCACAGATAGTAAAGTTGCCCAAGATGATTCATCAGATGAAGGGAGTAGACATAGTTCTACATCATCTCCTTCTGTGTCTACACCAGTTTTGCCCACGCAGGAGACCCCTAGTACTTCTAGCGCGCCAATGCTTGTTACTATGCAACAATTGACGGCAGTAATGGATAACTCCATAGCAAATATTTTATCCAAAATGCCTGCATTTCAGAGAAAGCGTGATTGCTCTGTTTTAAACACTGTAGAGCAGGAGGGCGCTGATGATAATTGCTCTGTCATACCCTCACACCAATCTGAAGTGGCCATGAGGGAGGTTTTGTCAGATGGGGAAATTTCTGATTCAGGTAGAATTTCTCAACAGGCAGAACCTGATGTTGTGACATTTAAATTTAAATTAGAGCATCTCCGCGCACTGCTTAAGGAGGTGTTATCTACTCTGGATGATTGTGACAACCTGGTCATTCCAGAAAAATTATGCAAGATGGACAAGTTCCTAGAGGTTCCGGTGCACCCCAACGCTTTTCCTATACCCAAGCGGGTGGCGGACATAGTGAATAAGGAGTGGGAGAAGCCTGGCATACCTTTTGTCCCCCCTCCTATATTTAAGAAATTATTTCCTATGGTCGACCCCAGAAAGGACTTATGGCAGACAGTCCCTAAGGTCGAGGGGGCAGTTTCTACTCTAAACAAGCGCACTACTATTCCTATCGAGGATAATTGTGCTTTCAAAGATCCTATGGATAAAAAATTGGAGGGTTTGCTTAAAAAGATTTTTGTACAGCAAGGTTACCTTCTGCAACCCATTTCGTGCATTGTTCCTGTCACTACAGCAGCGTGGTTCTGGTTCGAGGAACTAGAAAAGTCGCTCAGTAGAGAGACTCCGTATGAGGAGGTTATGGACAGAGTTCACGCACTTAAGTTGGCTAATTCTTTTATTTTAGATGCCGCTTTGCAATTAGCTAGATTAGCGGCGAAAAATTCAGGGTTTGCAATTGTGGCGCGCAGAGCGCTTTGGCTGAAGTCTTGGTCAGCGGATGTATCATCCAAGACAAAATTGCTTAATATCCCCTTCAAGGGTAAAACTCTCTTTGGGCCAGAATTGAAAGAGATTATCTCAGACATCACTGGGGGAAAGGGCCACGCCCTTCCACAAGATAGGCCTTTCAAAGCCAAGAATAAGTCTAATTTTCGTTCCTTTCGTAATTTCAGGAACGGACCGGCCTCTAATTCTGCATCCTCTAAGCAAGAGGGTAATGCTTCACAAACCAAACCAGCCTGGAAACCGATGCAAGGCTGGAACAAGGGTAAACAGGCCAAGAAGCCTGCTGCTGCTAACAAAACAGCATGAAGGAGTAGCCCCCGATCCGGGACCGGATCTAGTAGGGGGCAGACTCTCTCTCTTTGCTCAGGCTTGGGCAAGAGACGTTCAGGATCCCTGGACACTAGAAATAGTTTCTCAGGGTTATCTTCTGGAATTCAAGGAACTACCCCCAAGGGGAAGGTTCCACATGTCTCACTTATCCTCAAACCAAATAAAGAGACAGGCATTCTTACATTGTGTAGAAGACCTGTTAAAGATGGGAGTGATACACCCAGTTCCATCGGCGGAACAAGGGATGGGATTTTACTCAAATCTGTTTGTAGTTCCCAAAAAAGAGGGAACTTTCAGACCAATTCTGGATTTAAAGATCCTAAACAAATTTCTCAGAGTACCATCGTTCAAAATGGAAACCATTCGAACGATTCTACCTACAATCCAGGAAGGTCAATTTATGACTACCGTGGATCTAAAGGATGCGTATCTACATATTCCTATCCACAAAGATCATCATCAGTTCCTAAGGTTCGCCTTTCTGGACAAACATTACCAGTTTGTGGCGCTCCCATTCGGGTTAGCCACTGCTCCAAGGATTTTCACAAAGGTACTCGGGTCCCTTCTAGCGGTTCTAAGACCAAGGGGCATTGCAGTAGTACCGTACTTGGACGACATTCTAATACAAGCATCGTCTCTTTCAAAGGCAAAGGCTCACACAGACATCGTTCTGGCCTTTCTCAGATCTCACGGATGGAAGGTGAACATAGAAAAAAGTTCCCTGTCTCCGTCGACAAGAGTTCCCTTCTTGGGAACAATAATAGATTCTTTAGAAATGAGGATTTTCCTGACAGAAGTCAGAAAGTCAAAACTTCTAAACGCTTGTCAAGTTCTTCATTCTATTCCTCGTCCTTCCGTAGCTCAGTGCATGGAAGTAGTAGGGTTGATGGTTGCAGCAATGGACATAGTTCCTTTTGCGCGAATTTATCTAAGACCATTACAACTGTGCATGCTGAAACAGTGGAATGGGGACTATACAGACTTGTCTCCAGTGATTCAAGTAGATCAGAAGACCAGAGACTCACTCCGTTGGTGGCTAACCCTGGACCACCTGTCCCAGGGAATGAGCTTCCGCAGACCAAAGTGGGTCTTCGTCACGACCGACGCCAGTCTAGTGGGCTGGGGCGCGGTCTGGGAATCCCTGAAAGCTCAGGGACTTTGGTCTCGGGAAGAGTCTCTTCTCCCGATAAACATTCTGGAACTAAGAGCGATATTCAATGCTCTCAGGGCTTGGCCTCAACTAGCAAAGGCCAGATTCATAAGATTCCAATCAGACAACATGACGACTGTTGCTTACATCAATCATCAGGGGGGAACAAGGAGTTCCCTGGTGATGAGAGAAGTGACCAAAATAATAGAATGGGCAGAGGATCACTCCTGCCACCTATCTGCGATCCACATCCCAGGAGTGGAAAACTGGGAGGCGGATTATCTGAGTCGTCAGACATTCCATCCGGGGGAGTGGGAACTTCACCCGGAGATCTTTGCCCAATTAACTCAATTATGGGGCATTCCAGACATGGATCTGATGGCGTCTCGTCAGAACTTCAAGGTTCCTTGCTACGGGTCCAGATCCAGGGATCCCAAGGCGACTCTAGTGGATGCACTAGTAGCGCCTTGGACCTTCAACCTAGCTTATGTGTTTCCACCGTTTCCTCTCATTCCCAGGCTGGTAGCCAGGATCAAGCAGGAGAGGGCCTCGGTGATCTTGATAGCTCCTGCGTGGCCACGCAGGACTTGGTATGCAGACCTGGTGAATATGTCATCGGTTCCACCATGGAAGCTACCTTTGAGACAGGACCTTCTTGTACAGGGTCCATTCGAACATCCAAATCTGGTCTCCCTCCAGCTGACGGCTTGGAAATTGAACGCTTGATTTTATCAAAGCGTGGGTTTTCAGATTCTTTGATAGATACGCTGGTTCAAGCCAGAAAACCGGTAACTAGAAAGATTTACCATAAAATATGGAAAAGATATATCTGCTGGTGTGAATCCAAGGGATTCACATGGAATAAGATCAAAATTCCTAAGATCCTTTCCTTTCTACAAGAAGGTTTGGATAAAGGATTATCAGCGAGTTCTCTAAAGGGACAGATTTCTGCTTTATCTGTCTTACTTCACAAACGACTGGCAGCTGTGCCAGATGTTCAAGCATTTGTTCAGGCTCTGGTTAGGATCAAGCCTGTTTACAGACCTTTGACTCCTCCCTGGAGTTTAAATCTAGTTCTTTCAGTTCTCCAAGGGGTTCCGTTTGAACCTTTACATTCCATGGATATTAAGTTGTTATCTTGGAAAGTTTTGTTTTTGGTTGCTATTTCTTCTGCTAGAAGAGTTTCTGAGTTATCTGCTCTGCAGTGTACTCCGCTCTATCTGGTGTTCCATTCAGATAAGGTTGTTTTGCGTACTAAGCCTGGTTTTCTTCCAAAGGTTGTTTCCAACAAAAATATTAACCAGGAGATAGTTGTACCTTCTTTGTGTCCGAATCCAGTTTCAAAGAAGGAACGTTTGCTACACAATTTAGATGTAGTCCGTGCTCTAAAATTCTATTTAGAAGCTACAAAAGAGTTCAGACAAACATCTTTTCTGTTTGTCGTCTATTCTGGTAAAAGGAGAGGTCAAAAAGCGACTTCTACCTCTCTTTTTCCTTTTGGCTTAAAAGCATCATCTGATTGGCTTACGAGACTGCCGGACAGCAGCCTCCTGAAAGAATCACAGCTCACTCTACTAGGGCTGTGGCTTCCACATGGGCCTTCAAGAACGAGGCTTCTGTTGATCAGATATATAAGGCAGCGACTTGGTCTTCACTGCACACTTTTGCCAAATTTTACAAATTTGATACTTTTGCTTCTTCGGAGGCTATTTTTGGGAGAAAGGTTTTGCAAGCCGTGGTGCCTTCTGTTTAGGTAACCTGATTTGCTCCCTCCCTTCATCCGTGTCCTAAAGCTTTGGTATTGGTTCCCACAAGTAAGGATGACGCCGTGGACCGGACACACCAATGTTGGAGAAAACAGAATTTATGCTTACCTGATAAATTACTTTCTCCAACGGTGTGTCCGGTCCACGGCCCGCCCTGGTTTTTTAATCAGGTTTGATGAATTATTTTCTCTAACTACCGTCACCACGGCACCCTATGGTTTCTCCTATTTCTCCAACATTGGTGTGTCCGGTCCACGGCGTCATCCTTACTTGTGGGATATTCTCTTCCCCAACAGGAAATGGCAAAGAGTCCCAGCAAAGCTGGTCACATGATCCCTCCTAGGCTCCGCCCACCCCAGTCATTCTCTTTGCCGTTGCACAGGCAACATCTCCACGGAGATGGTTAAGAGTTTTTTGGTGTTTAAATGTAGTTTTATTCTTCTATCAAGTGTTTGTTATTTTAAAATAGTGCTGGTATGTACTATTTACTCTGAAACAGAAAAGGATGAAGATTTCTGTTTGTAAGAGGAAGATGATTTTAGCAGACAGTAACTAAAATCGATTGCTGTTTCCACACAGGACTGTTGAGATGAAGTAACTTCAGTTGGGGGAAACAGTTAGCAGTCTTTTCTGCTTAAGGTATGACTAGCCATATTTCTAACAAGACCATGTAATGCTGGAAGGCTGTCATTTCCCCTCATGGGGACCGGTAAGCCATTTTCTTAGTTAAACATAAAAGAATAAAGGGCTTCAAAAAGGGCTTAAAAACTGGTAGACATTTTTCTGGGCTAAAACAATTGCTTTACTAGGCATATTATGCAGATTCTAACTAATTATTGGTATTATAATCTTGGGGAACGTTTAGAAAAACGGCAGGCACTGTGTTGGACACCTTTTTCAGATGGGGGCCTTTCTAGTTATAGACAGAGCCTCATTCTGGGACTGTATAGGGGTTAAATGTAAAAACGGCTCCGGTTCCGTTAATTTAAGGGTTAAAGCTCTGAAATTTGGTGTGCAATACTTTTAATGCTTTAAGACACTGTGGTGAATTTTGAACAATTCCTTCATACTTTTTCACATATTCAGTAATAAAGTGTTTTCAGTTTGAAATTTAAAGTGACAGTAACGGTTTTATTTTAAAACGTTTTTTGTGCTTTGTTGACAAGTTTAAGCCTGTTTAACATGTCTGTACCATCAGATAAGCTATGTTCTATATGTATGAAAGCCAATGTGTCTCCCCATTTAAATTTATGTGATAATTGTGCCATAGTGTCCAAACAAAGTAAGGACAGTAATGCAACAGATAATGATATTGCCCAAGATGATTCCTCAAATGAGGGGAGTAAACATGATACTACATCATCCCCTACTGTGTCTACACCAGTTTTGCCCACACAGGAGGCCCCTAGTACATCTAGTGTGCCAATACTTATTACCATGCAACAATTAACGGCTGTAATGGATAACTCCATAGCAAATCTTTTATCCAAAATGCCTACTTATCAGAGAAAGCGCGATTGCTCTGTTTTAAACACTGAAGAGCAAGAGGACGCTGATGATAACTGTTCTGACATACCATCACACCAATCTCAAGGGGCCATGAGGGAGGTTTTGTCTGATGGAGAAATTTCAGATTCAGGAAAAATTTCTCATCAAGCTGAACCTGATGTTGTGACATTTAAATTTAAATTAGAACATCTCCGCGCACTGCTTAAGGAGGTGTTATCTACTCTGGATGATTGTGACAATTTGGTCATTCCAGAGAAATTATGTAAGATGGACAAGTTCCTAGAGGTTCCGGTGCCCCCCGACGCTTTTCCTATACCCAAGCGGGTGGCGGACATAGTAAATAAAGAGTGGGAAAGGCCCGGCATACCTTTTGTTCCCCCCCCTATATTTAAGAAATTATTTCCTATAGTCGACCCCAGAAAGGACTTATGGCAGACAGTCCCCAAGGTCGAGGGGGCGGTTTCTACTCTAAACAAACGCACTACTATTCCTATCGAAGATAGTTGTGCTTTCAAAGATCCTATGGATAAGAAATTAGAGGGTTTGCTTAAAAAGATTTTTGTACAGCAAGGTTACCTTCTACAACCAATTTCATGCATTGTTCCTGTCACTACGGCAGCGTGTTTCTGGTTCGAGGAACTAGAAAAATCGCTCAGTAAAGAATCTTCGTATGAGGAGGTTATGGACAGCGTTCAAGCACTTAAATTGGCTAACTCTTTTGTTTTAGATGCCGCTTTGCAATTAGCTAGATTAGCGGCGAAAAATTCAGGGTTTGCTGTCGTGGCGCGCAGAGTGCTTTGGCTAAAGTCTTGGTCAGCGGATGTGTCTTCCAAGACAAAATTGCTTAACATTCCTTTCAAAGGTAAAACATTATTTGGACCTGATTTGAAAGAGATTATTTCAGACATCACTGGGGAAAGGGCCACGCCCTCCCACAGGATAGGTCTTTTAAGGCTAATAATAAGCCTAATTTTCGTCCCTTTCGCAGAAACGGACCAGTCTCTAATTCTGTATCCTCTAAGCAAGAGGGTAATACTTCACAACCCAAACCAGCCTGGAAACCAATGCAAGGCTGGAACAAGGGTAAGCAGGCCAAGAAGCCTACCACTGCTACCAAAACAGCATGAAGGGATAGCCCCCGATCCGGGACCGGATCGAGTGGGGGGCAGACTTTCTCTCTTTGCTCAGGCTTGGGCAAGAGATGTTCAGGATCCTTGGGCGCTAGAAATAGTTTCTCAAGGTTATCTCCTGGAATTCAAGGAACTACCCCCAAGGGGAAGGTTCCACAGGTCTCAATTATCTTCAAACCAAATAAAGAGACAGGCATTCTTACATTGTGTAGACGACCTGTTAAAGATGGGAGTGATACATCCAGTTCCAATAAGAGAACAAGGAATGGGATTTTATTCCAATCTGTTCATAGTTCCCAAAAAAGAGGGAACATTCAGACCAATTTTGGATCTAAAGATCCTAATCAAATTTCTCAGGGTACCATCGTTCAAAATGGAAACTATTCGAACTATCCTACCTACTATCCAGGAAAATCAATTTATGACTACCGTGGATTTAAAGGATGCGTACCTACATATTCCTATCCACAAGGAACATCATCAGTTCCTAAGGTTCGCTTTTCTGGACAAGCATTACCAGTTTGTGGCACTTCCATTTGGATTAGCCACTGCTCCAAGAATTTTCACAAAGGTACTAGGGTCCCTTCTAGCAGTTCTAAGACCAAGGGGCATTGCAGTAGTACCTTACTTGGACGACATCCTGATTCAAGCGTTGTCCCTGTCAAAAGCAAAGGCTCATACGGACATCGTCCTAGCCTTTCTCAGATCTCACGGATGGAAGGTGAACAAAGAAAAAAGTTCTCTGTCCCCGTCAACAAGAGTTCCCTTCTTGGGAACAATAATAGATTCCTTAGAAATGAGGATTTTTCTGACAGAGGTCAGAAAATCAAAACTTCTAAGCTCTTGTCAAATACTTCATTCTGTTCCTCGTCCTTCCATAGCGCAGTGCATGGAAGTAATAGGATTGATGGTTGCAACAATGGACATAGTTCCTTTTGCACAAATTCATCTAAGACCATTACAACTGTGCATGCTCAGACAGTGGAATGGGGATTATACAGACTTGTCTCCAACGATTCAAGTAGATCAAAAGACCAGAGATTCACTCCGTTGGTGGCTGACCCTGGACAATCTGTCACAGGGAATGAGCTTCCGCAGACCAGAGTGGGTCATTGTCACGACCGACGCCAGCCTAGTGGGCTGGGGCGCGGTCTGGGAATCCCTGAAAGCTCAGGGTCTATGGTCTCGGGAAGAGTCTCTTCTCCCGATAAACATTCTGGAACTGAGAGCGATATTCAATGCTCTCAGAGCTTGGCCTCAACTAGCAAAGGCCAAATTCATAAGGTTTCAGTCAGAAAACATGACGACCGTTGCATATATCAATTATCAGGGGGGAACAAGGACTTCCCTGGCGATGAAAGAAGTGACCAAGATAATTCAATGGGCGGAGGATCACTCCTGCCACTTGTCTGCGATCCACATCCCAGGAGTGGAAAATTGGGAAGCGGATTTTCTGAGTCGTCAGACATTCCATCCGGGGGAGTGGGAACTCCATCCGGAAATCTTTGCCCAAATAACTCAATTATGGGGCATTCCAGACATGGATCTGATGGCGTCTCATCAGAACTTCAAGGTTCCTTGCTATGGGTCCAGAGCCAGGGATCCCAAGGCGACCCTAGTAGATGCACTAGTAGCACCTTGGACCTTCAACCTAGCTTATGTATTCCCACCTTTTCCTCTCATCCCCAGGCTGGTAGCCAGGATCAATCAGGAGAGGGCCTCGGTGATCTTAATAGCTCCTGCGTGGCCACGCAGGACTTGGTATGCAGACCTGGTGAATATGTCATCGGCTCCACCATGGAAGCTACCTTTGAGACAGGACCTTCTTGTTCAGGGTCCATTCGAACATCCGAATCTGGTTTCCCTCCAACTGACGGCTTGGAGATTGAACGCTTGATTTTATCAAAGCGTGGGTTTTCAGATTCTGTAATAGATACTCTGATTCAGGCTAGAAAGCCTGTAACTAGAAAAATTTACCATAAAATATGGAAAAAATATATCTGTTGGTGTGAATCTAAAAGATTCCCATGGAACAAGATAAAAATTCCTAAGATTCTATCCTTTCTACAAGAAGGTTTGGAGAAAGGATTATCTTCAAGTTCTCTGAAGGGACAGATCTCTGCTTTATCTGTTTTACTTCACAAAAGACTGGCAGCTGTGCCAGATGTTCAAGCATTTGTTCAGGCTCTGGTTAGGATCAAGCCTGTTTACAGACCTTTGACTCCTCCCTGGAGTCTAAATCTAGTTCTTTCAGTTCTTCAAGGGGTTCCGTTTGAACCCTTACATTCCGTAGATATTAAGTTATTATCTTGGAAAGTTTTGTTTTTGGTTGCAATTTCTTCTGCTAGAAGAGTTTCAGAGTTATCTGCTCTGCAGTGTTCTCCGCCCTATCTGGTGTTCCATGCAGATAAGGTGGTTTTGCGTACTAAGCCTGGTTTTCTTCCGAAAGTTGTTTCCAACAAGAATATTAACCAGGAGATAGTTGTACCTTCTTTGTGTCCGAATCCAGTTTCAAAGAAGGAACGTTTGTTACACAATTTGGACGTAGTCCATGCTCTAAAATTCTATTTAGAGGCTACTAAAGATTTCAGACAAACATCTTCCTTGTTTGTTGTTTATTCTGGTAAAAGGAGAGGTCAAAAAGCGACTTCTACCTCTCTTTCCTTTTGGCTTAAAAGCATTATCCGATTGGCTTATGAGACTGCCGGACGGCAGCCTCCTGAAAGAATCACAGCTCACTCCACTAGGGCTGTGGCTTCCACATGGGCCTTCAAGAACGAGGCTTCTGTTGACCAGATATGTAAGACAGCGACTTGGTCTTCACTGCACACTTTTGCCAAATTTTACAAATTTGATACTTTTGCTTCTTCGGAGGCTATTTTTGGGAGAAAGGTTTTGCAAGCCGTGGTGCCTTCCATTTAGGTGACCTGATTTGCTCCCTCCCTTCATCCGTGTCCTAAAGCTTTGGTATTGGTTCCCACAAGTAAGGATGACGCCGTGGACCGGACACACCAATGTTGGAGAAAACAGAATTTATGCTTACCTGATAAATTATTTTCTCCAACGGTGTGTCCGGTCCACGGCCCGCCCTGGTTTTTTAATCAGGTCTGATGAATTATTTTCTCTAACTACAGTCACCACGGTATCATATGGTTTCTCCTATATATATTTCCTCCTGTCCGTCGGTCGAATGACTGGGGTGGGCGGAGCCTAGGAGGGATCATGTGACCAGCTTTGCTGGGACTCTTTGCCATTTCCTGTTGGGGAAGAGAATATCCCACAAGTAAGGATGACGCCGTGGACCGGACACACCGTTGGAGAAAGTAATTTATCAGGTAAGCATAAATTCTGTTTTTTTCCTCCTGTCCGTCGGTCGAATGACTGGGGTGGGCGGAGCCTAGGAGGGACTATATGGCCAGCTTTGCTGGGACTCTTTGCCATTTCTGTTGGGGAAGAGATATTCCCACAAGTAAGGATGACGCCGTGGACCGGACACACCGTTGGAGAAAGTAATTTATCAGGTAAGCATAAATTCTGTTTTTGGGCCAGAATTGAAAGAGATTATCTCAGACATCACTGGGGGTAAGGGCCACGCCCTCCCACAAGATAGGCCTTTCAAGGCCAAGAATAAGTCTAATTTTTGTTCCTTTCGCAATTTCAGGAACGGACCGGCCTCCAACTCTGCAGCCTCTAGACAAGAGGGTAATGCTTCGCAAACCAAACCAGCTTGGAAACCGATGCAAGGCTGGAACAAGGGTAAGCAGGCAAAGAAGCCTGCTGCTGCTACCAAAACAGCATGAAGGAGTAGCCCCCGATCCGGGACCGGATCTAGTAGGGGGCAGACTCTCTCTCTTCGCTCAGGCTTGGGCAAGAGATGTTCAGGATCCCTGGGCACTAGAAATAGTTTCTCAGGGTTATCTTCTGGAATTCAAGGAACTACCCCCAAGGGGAAGGTTCCACGTGTCTCACTTATCTTCAAACCAAATAAAGAGACAGGCATTCTTACATTGTGTAGAAGACCTGTTAAAAATGGGAGTGATACACCCAGTTCCAACTGTGGAACAAGGAATGGGGTTTTACTCAAATCTGTTTGTAGTTCCCAAAAAAGAGGGAACTTTCAGACCAATTCTGGATTTAAAGATTCTAAACAAATTTCTCAGAGTGCCATCGTTCAAAATGGAAACTATTCGAACGATTTTACCTACAATCCAGGAGGGTCAATTTATGACTACCGTGGATCTAAAGGATGCGTATCTACATATTCCTATCCGCAAAGATCATCATCAGTTCCTAAGGTTCGCCTTTCTGTACAAACATTACCAGTTTGTGGCTCTCCCATTTGGGCTAGCCACTGCTCCAAGGATTTTCACAAAGGTACTCGGGTCCCTTCTAGCGGTTCTAAGACCAAGGGGCATTGCAGTGGCACCTTACTTGGACGACATTCTGATACAAGCGTCGTCTCTTTCAAAGGCAAAGGCTCACACAGACATCGTTCTGGCCTCACTCAGATCTCACGGGTGGAAGGTGAACATAGAAAAAAGTTCCCTGTCTCCGTCGACAAGAGTTCCTTTCTTGGGGACAATAATAGATTCTTTAGAAATGAAGATTTTCCTGACAGATGTCAGAAAGTCAAAACTTCTAAACGCTTGTCAAGTTCTTCACTCTGTTCCACGACCTTCCATAGCTCAGTGCATGGAAGTAGTAGGGTTGATGGTTGCAGCAATGGACATAGTTCCTTTTGCGCGAATTTATCTAAGACCATTACAACTGTGCATGCTGAAACAGTGGAATGGGGACTATACAGACTTGTCTCCAGTGATTCAAGTAGATCAGAAGACCAGAGACTCACTCCGTTGGTGGCTAACCCAGGATCACCTGTCCCAGGGAATGAGCTTCCGCAAACCAGAGTGGGTCATCGTCACGACCGACGCCAGTCTAGTGGGCTGGGGCGCGGTCTGGGACTCCCTGAAAGCTCAGGGTCTATGGTCTCGGGAAGAGTCTCTTCTCCCGATAAACATTCTGGAACTGAGAGCGATATTCAATACTCTCAGGGCTTGGCCTCAACTAGCAAAGGCCAGATTCATAAGATTCCAATCAGACAACATGACGACTGTTGCTTACATCAACCATCAGGGGGGAACAAGGAGTTCCCTGGCGATGAGAGAAGTGACCAAAATCATAAAATGGGCGGAGGACCACTCCTGCCACCTATCTGCGATCCACATCCCAGGAGTGGAAAACTGGGAGGCGGATTATCTGAGTCGTCAGACATTCCATCCGGGGGAGTGGGAACTCCACCCGGAGATATTTGCCCAGTTGACTCAATTATGGGGCATTCCAGACATGGATCTGATGGCGTCTCGTCAGAACTTCAAGGTTCCTTGCTACGGGTCCAGATCCAGGGATCCCAAGGCGACTCTAGTGGATGCATTAGTAGCGCCTTGGGCCTTCAATCTAGCTTATGTGTTTCCACCGTTTCCTCTCATTCCCAGGCTGGTAGCCAGGATCAAACAGGAGAGGGCCTCGGTGATCTTGATAGCTCCTGCGTGGCCACGCAGGACTTGGTATGCAGACCTGGTGAATATGTCATCGGCTCCACCATGGAAGCTACCTTTGAGACAGGATCTTCTAGTACAGGGTCCATTCGAACATCCAAATCTAGTTTCCCTCCAGCTGACGGCTTGGAAATTGAACGCTTGATTTTATATAAGCGTGGGTTTTCGGATTCTGTGATAGATACTCTGGTACAAGCCAGAAAACCTGTAACTAGAAAAATTTACCATAAAATATGGAAAAGATATATCTGTTGGTGTGAATCCAAGGGATTCTCATGGAGTAAGATCAAAATTCCTAGGATCCTTTCCTTTCTCCAAGAAGGTTTGGATAAGGGATTATCAGCGAGTTCTCTAAAGGGACAGATTTCTGCTTTATCTGTCTTGTTACACAAACGACTGGCAGCTGTGCCAGATGTTCAAGCTTTTGTTCAGGCTTTGGTCAGGATCAAGCCTGTTTACAGACCTTTGACTCCTCCCTGGAGTCTGAATTTGGTTCTTTCAGTTCTTCAAGGGGTTCCGTTTGAACCTCTACATTCCATAGATATCAAGATGTTATCTTGGAAAGTTCTGTTTTTGGTTGCTATTTCTTCTGCTAGAAGAGTTTCTGAGTTATCTACTCTGCAGTGTAATCCGCCCTATCTGGTGTTCCATTCAGATAAGGTTGTTTTGCGTACTAAACCTGGTTTCCTTCCAAAGGTTGTTTCCAACAAGAATATTAACAAGGAAATAGTTGTGCCTTCTTTGTGTCCGAATCCAGTTTCAAAGAACGTTTGTTACACAATTTAGATGTAGTTCGTGCTTTAAAGTTCTATTTAGAAGCAACAAAGGATTTCAGACAAATGTCTTCTCTGTTTGTCGTTTATTCTGGCAAGAGGAGAGGTCAAAAAGCTACTGCTACCTCTCTTTCCTTTTGGCTGAAAAGCATCATCTGATTGGCTTACGAGACTGCCGGACGGCAGCCTCCCGAACGCATCACAGCTCACTCTACTAGGGCTGTGGCTTCCTCATGGGCCTTCAAGAACGAGGCTTCTGTTGATCAGATATGTAAGGCAGCGACTTGGTCTTCCCTGCACACTTTTGCCAAATTCTACAAATTTGATACTTTTGCTTCTTCGGAGGCTATTTTTGGGAGAAAGGTTTTGCAAGCTGTGGTGCCTTCTGTTTAGGTAACCTGATTGGCTCCCTCCCTTCATCCGTGTCCTAAAGCTTTGGTATTGGTTCCCACAAGTTATGGATGACGCCGTGGACCGGACACACCAATGTTGGAGAAAACAGAATTTATGCTTACCTGATAAATTACTTTCTCCAACGGTGTGTCCGGTCCACGGCCCGCCCTGGTTTTTTAATCAGGTTTGATGAATTTCTTTCTTTAACTACAGTCACCACTGCACCCTATGGTTTCTCCTGTTTTTCTCCTGTCCGTCGGTCGAATGACTGGGGTGGGCGGAGCCTAGGAAGGACTATATGGACAGCTTTTGCTGTGCTCTTTGCCATTTCCTGTTGGGGAAGAGAATATTCCCACAAGTTATGGATGACGCCGTGGACCGGACACACCGTTGGAGAAAGTTATTTATCAGGTAAGCATAAATTCTGTTTTCTTTTACATGATCTTTAGTCTCTATAACTTTCAGATGTGTTGTCATTTATGCTTTGCCATATACTGTATTAAAGGGAAAGTAAAGTAAAGTCATAATTAAAAGTTCATGATTCAGATAAAGCATGCAATTGTAAACAACTTTCCAATTAATTTCTGTTAACAAATTTGCTTTGTTCTCTTTGTATCTTTTATTGACTAGTAAAACTAGGTAGGCTCAGGAGTGTGCACGTGTCTTTAGTTCTCTATGGCAGCAGTGTTTTGCAACAATGTATAACAAAGCTGCAAATAATGTTGCAAAACACTACTGCCATAGAGTACTAAAGACACGTGCACACTCCTGAGCGCTTTTGAGCCTACCTAGTTTTACTCTTTTATAAAAGATACAAAGAGAATGAAGCAAATTTGATAACAGAAGTAAATTGGAACGTTGTATAAAATTGCATGTTCTATCCGAAACATAAAAATGTAATTTTGACTTTACTGTCCCTTTAACTTTCATTAAATGCATTTTATATTCGCACTTTTACTGTATGCACTGATCTTTGCCATCTCTATCAGTAATACAGTCTGCTTTCTTATTCTGCTTATCTATACAAGAGTGTGGGATAAGCCACCTTTTTACCCTTTATTGAAGTGTGTTTGACTTTATCAAAATTTGGTTTATAACATAGCTTTATACGTGTCTGAAACCGCAGAGCTTTATGCTTCCAGAAATGTGACTTCTGTTTCGGATACTTAACTACAGATATATTTTCCTGACTGTGTATTATATTCTAGATGAAAATATTGTCACAGAATTAATCCTAAATTCCCTACAGACTTTATTGGGGATTATTGTAAATGTTGATATACTTTTCAAGTAGAAAATATTCTATCAAGCCGCTCGACAGCCTGACTGGTTTATAAGTTTGAAATGAACATGTCAGCCCCCATTTTCATTATTGCTACACAGGAAAAATGAAGTTCAGCGTTTATTATCCCTGAGAGACTAATTATTTGTTCAATTTCCATCTGCGTCCAGTAGGTGACACTGTTTAGACAGTCTAGTTTTTTTGATCACGCAGCTGTGAAGTAAGGCTGTACACGTGAGCTGTCAATTCATGATTTATTAAGGTTCCTTAGTGCTCTGCTCTTTATGGAAATTCTTGAAGGGTCTGAGTTAAGGGAAAAATAATAGACCAAGAAGAGTTTCTGACTAACATGTTATTTCTACCTCTCTTATAATGTAGGCAGGTTGGTTTGAAGCCATATCATTGATTTAAAAAGAAATACATAGCATGCTATGTGTCACTTATTTGATGTATGCTTCTGTATATGGTAGACAATCATGTATAGAAAGATGGTTGTGAGGTGCAAAAATATCTATGTATAGAACGCTGTAAGTGCAAGCAGTGTACGTCTAAATAGAAACGGATAGAATGTGAATGCTTACAAATCTGCATAACTAGCTCTTGTTCATGACTTATTATTCCAGCAGAGATGAGTTTTCATTACAAACAAATTTTCCAGTCACAACACTGGTTTAAGAACTGCTTACCACACAGTGTGAAGCTGAATCTTTTTCTATATTATAGGGCACTATTGCAACACAAGGGCGATTTGTGATTCCTGTTTTTAAAGTCATTCTATACTATCTTTTGTCTCAGATGTTAATGGCGGGAGGCAATCAAAATCCCTAATACCATAAAACAGAATCTTGAAATCCCGAAAGAGCATAATCCCCAAAGTCTAAAATCCAGAAAATAAAAATGCAGAAATAACAAAATCCCTAAATTATAAAATCCCTAAAATGCTAAATCTCTAAAATGAAAAAACCCTATAGATACGATGTGCTGTGATGTCCCCATCTTCAGTATCTTTTTGCCTCCGCCTGGGGGGTTCACTTGGGGTGCATGCCAGAGGATCGTTGGGGCGCCCCCTTGAACCCCCTCAGGCAGAGGCAAAAAGATAGTGAAGATGGGGATATCACAGCACATTGTATATATAGGGTTTTTAAGTTTAGGGATTTTGTTCTTTGTGCATTTAGATTTTCTGGATGTTAGACATTGGGGATTATGATCTTTCTGGATTTCAAGATTCTGTTTTATGGTATTAGGGATTTTGATATAGACCCGTTAATGGCCAGTTATCTACACTTTTATACTGATTAAAGAGACATTAAACTGCTGGACACAACATAATGGTTATTATTCAGCATGCTATTGTTTTCATTCTGTATCTGAAGCTCTCTTTAGAGCCCTTCTCTAATGTTAGATGAACCTATGCATCTTTATACTGGGCCGTCATCTTAGAGCTTACATATTCTTGTGACACAAACATTCACAAACCAGTGATAGTGTTGGCTTATTCACAGCTGTGTCTAGTGCTTTGGGGTTGGCAAACCTGATACAGAACTGGAGATTTACATTTCTACAGTTTAAAAGTTGCATTATATATATTCTAAAGGTCACATGAATAATACAGAACAATGCAGCCATTTAATCAATTTTAAATCTCCTGTTTTGTATAATGCAGGTGTTAGTCGCACAACTCAGATGTGCAACTAGAGCTGCCGATTGGATCAGCTGTGTTTTCCACTCTATCAGCAGTGCTCTGCAAGTCCTCAGCGATATTTCTACTGTGTATTTAACCCCCAGGGGTTTAACACACAGTAGTCTAGGTCAATACTAATAATAAAATTATATGTTCTAGCTAGGGCTGGGCGATATGGGAAAAAATTAAAAACGCGGTTTCCGATTTTAATCGCGATTTTAAAAAAAAAAAACCAAAAAAAAAAAAAAACCTCTTAAACATAAATTTCTCACAAAAAAATGCATTAAACTGTACAGAATCTTAAAGTACATATTCCTCATTGCCCAATACAGGCTGAGAGCTTTAAAGGAAGGGAATTGCACTCCAAGACCGGACCAGGTACACATCCAGTGACTCAGCAACATCCTAGCCCTGGGTGCTAAATAGCACTCCAAAAAAGCTGTGATGTCACCAGAGTCACAAGCAGTTGACCCCAGTCCGGTAATGGGTGCAAGAAACAAGGGGGATTACAAACAAAAAGTAATACAACACATAGAGACACCCAGCACTCACCAGCTAGCTCACAGCTAAGATAAAATCACAACTGGAAAGGTTAGTCACCGCATCTGGCCAAATGGGAAAAGCTCAGGCACCACGTCAAGGTCCTTTCCACTGCCTGAGTCCCTAACACAGCCACACCATGCAAGCTCACAAAGCCAAACAAACTGAGAACAAAGAAGGGGTGCACAGGTGTATGTAATCACGAAGAGAAATACAAAACACGGAAGGGAACTGCACTCCAAGACCGGACCAGGTACACATCCAGTGACTCAGCAGCATCCCAGCCCTGGGTGCTAAATAGCACTCCAAAAAAGCTGTGATGTCACCAGAGCCACAGGCTGTTGACCCCAGTCCGGAATGGGTGCAAGAAACAAGGGGGATTACAAACAAAAAGTAATACAACACATAGAGACACCCAGCACTCACCAGCTAGCACAACTGGAAAGGTTAGTTACCGCAATCTGGGAAAAGCAGACCCCTCCAATCTCATCTCATTGATTAGACTCCAGTTGGCTGACATCTCACACCAATTAGCTCTTGGAGATGTCATTAGTCTAAGGGTTCACATACTTTTTCCACCTGCACTGTGAATGTTTACATGGTGTGTTCTCAATAAAAACATGGCAACATTTCATTCTTTGTGTGTTATTAGTTTAAGCAGACTGTGATTGTCTATTGTTGTGACTTAGATGATGATCAGATCACATTTTATGACCAATTTGTGCAGAAATCCATATCATTCCAAATGGTTCACATAATTTTTCTTGCAACTGTATGTGTATATATATATAAAAAAGTTCTGGTCACCAGGCACTCTCGTTATTTAAATCACGCCTAGGTGCAGTACATATATATGTAATATCGGTAGAAACAGAGACCGCACTCATAGGGCTTATTTTCACCACCACTGTGGACTTTTATTATTCTGTCGAATAATAAAAGTCCACAGTGGTGGTGAAAATAAGCCCTATGAGTGTGGTCTCTGTTTCTACCGATATTACATACACACATACACACACACACACACACACACACACACACACACACACACACACACACACACACACACACACACACACACACACACACACACACACACACACACACACACATTATTTAGAGTTTACTGTCCTTTAATTTAAAGTTGTCAATCTTTATTCTGTTCTTTACAGACATAACTTTTAAATTAATATTGATTTGGTTTTATTATTCATAAAGTCTTAAATAATTTGTATAATTATTACTCTATTAAAAGGCAATTATAGTGGAAAATGTAACTATCGCATTAGCGACCCTTCAATTCTAAAGGGTTAGATACCCTATCACACACTACTATATACCCTGTTACACAATACCATATTCCCTGTCACACATACTACTGTATACCCTGTCACACACAATACTGTATACCCTGTCACACATACTACTGTATACCCTGTCACACATAATACTGTATACCAAGTCACACATAATACTATATACCCTGTCACACATAATACTATATACCTTGTCACAATACGTTACACATTTTAGCTTATATCCTGTCACAACCTATCCCAAATTAAAAATACACACCATATGTCACGTCACCCCAACCATATCACATTACATCAGGCACAACCCACTTTATACCCAACATGACGTCATGCTAATGGTCACATATGAAGCCACTAGCTGCTGCAACCTGTGACGTTTAGACACTTCCTGACATTTCCTACACAATTGAGTGATGCACATCCAGTACCGTAGAGAAGGAACAGTTTTAGATAGACGTTTCCTGATAGTGACGTCTTTAATGTGTGTCTCTTTGAATGACACATGACAGCTACTATGCCCCTTTAGTGGCATTTTTACGTCATAGGGGGCGGGACTAAAAATCATGTACTCTCACGGTTTTTAAATTGCGGCGGTTAACCGTTCAGCCCTAGTTCTAACAGATTAGAGCAAACATGTTTGTTTCATTATTGTGATAAAAAAGCACTTAGCAGCGGTCTATACATCATTGCAATATGTAATATTTATCTATTTAAATAGATTTGACCTTTTATATATATTTTTTAAACTTCATTTCTGTCCATTACTTCCTGCCACAGACCTACACGGAGGCTGTGGTCTCTACAGGAAGCTTACCTAGCATGATGTCATAAAACTTCCAGAGTTGGTTTAGTATTAAGTGGATAGACTAAAAAAAACAGGGAGTCAGATTTTCTCATGCTCCGAACTGCCAGAATTAAACTTAAAGGAACTGAAACTCAATTTTTTTCTTTCATGATTCAGATAGAGCATGCAATTTTAAACACATTTCCAATTTACTTCTATTATCTATAGAGCTGCAACAACTAATCGGCATAATCGATAATAATCGATTATGAAAATAGTTGTCAACGAATCTCATAATCGATTAGTTGGTTTGCAATTAGTTAATCTGTGCACAGCACCAGCTGCTTTACTCCAATGAACTCCTGCACATGGTATTGTGTTTTATGCTTATGTCTTTAAGCCTATAGGACATCTACAGACATTTACTTTTCACTTTTTCAGAACACTATAAGTTTCTTTTTAAGTTTACAACTACTCCTGTCTTATGTTCAACCCAGAAATAAAATATGTCATTTAGATTGTTTATATTAAATCAGGTGATTTGGGTCTATGCTTTGCATGATATAGTGCCGAGCTTGTTATTTACACCATGCCCTAAATTGATGGCATGTTATATGAATTGATGTCATTATTACCTGTTTACACAATTTTAGTGGATCACTTGATATTGCTGATTATATGTACTCTATAGATAAATGTGTAAGGCTGTTTCCTGTTACTGATATATAGTCTTTAGCCCTTTTGCCTTTTTTTTTATTTTATTTTTTTTAATTAATTGTAATATGTACCAAATTCAAACTCTGTAAGTATATATCTGTTATTTTAAGAGGGGACTAGATATTTTTCCCCCTAACCTTATAGCTTGTTGTTTACCATTGCATATAGATATTCAAGATATTTTTATGTCAGAATGAAGTCCAGGCTTACTTTATTAAGAGGCCCCTTGCATTGGCGGAGAGATAACAAAGATAAATAGTCCACCTTGGTGAAATTGGCAAAACCCTACTTATGCATCTCAGGCACCTCAACACCATCTGAGTGCCTCTTCTCTGCTGCAGGCAAAATAGCTGCAAAAGAGAGCCAGCCTCAGCCAGGAGCATGTGGACAATTTTGCATTTCAATGCAACATTTCTGAAAGAGTGAATAACAGAATGTTATAAACAGTGGTAGTCTACCTCTTACTGTTCTACCTCTCTTCAAAAAGTTTGTGGTTTTGTTTTGCTTAATAATAAAAATTTGTTCTGCTGCTTAACAAATTGGACCAACAGTTGTGTTAATGTAAAGTTTTAGTCTGGAGTTTATATTTATAACACTCCGTATGCGGATTTTACTTTAAATATAGGAAAAAAAATGATTTTTTATTTTTTTTATCCGATTAGTTGATTAATCGAAAAAATAATCGGCCAGTTAATAGATTATGAAAATAATAGTTAGTTGCGGCCCTAGTTATCTAATTTGCTTTATTGTTTTTTGTGTACTTTGGTGAATGAGCAACAATGTACTACTGGGAGCTAGCTGAAAGTCCATGACAAAGAGGCATATATGTACTGCCACCAATCAGCAGCTTCTGAGCCTAGCTATCATTTCAACAAAGGATACCTAGAGAACGAAACAAATTATATAATAGAAATAAATTGGAAAGTTGTTTATAATGGTATGCGCTATCTGAATCATGAAAGAAAAAGTTTGGGTTTCATGTCCCTTTTAAGTTTTCAAAAAATGTTTCTCCCCTCAAATTGGGGCAGGGGCTACAGTGAGAAGTTCTAAGTAATATTATTTTGCAAGAAATCAAGTAAGTTATTTGTTGTTTTTTTACACAAATCTGTTTCTTTTTATGTTTACTTTTATTTAACATTTTTAGTTATACTAAATGATCCCTGTTTAATATACCTTTAAAGGGACATGAAACCCTTTTTTTTATGATTTTAAACAACATTCTAGTTAACTATTTAATTTGCTTCATTCTCTTGATATACTTTGTTGAAAAGCATATCTAAATAGGCTCATAGCAATGCACGTGGGTGAGTCAATCACACAAGGCATCTATTTCTTCAACAAAGGATATCTAAATAATTAGATATATAATAGAAGTAAATTGGAAAGTTGTTTACAATTGCATGCTCTGTCTGAATCATGAAAAAAATGTTTGGTTTTCATGTCCCTTTAATTAACATTTATAAACAACAAAAAATATCATAATATTGCAAAGCATTAAACTGACCCCACACAGCTAATTCATAATGCCACATGGCTGGCAACGTTTTCTGTGGAGAACACTATTTGTGATCTTCCTATAGAAAAACCATACAATATTTAAAGGGACAGTTCACCTAAAAATGTTCTCCCATTTAAATTTTTCCCAATTATACATTTTACCATTTTAGAGTGTATTCATTTTTTTTACAAGTAGCTCCTTTGCCCCCTATTTTGGCATTTAAAATAGCTGATTTAGCTTGTGGTATCCCAACCTATACTGAAAGTTTTGATACTGGAGTCTCAGCTATTAAATATCCTAATTAAACACAACCAGCAGAAGAAATGACACTCCCAGTGGGGTTCAGGATAGTTAAAGGGACACCATGAACCCATTTTTTTTCTTTTGTAATTCAGATAGAACATGTCATTTTTAGCAACTTTCTAATTTACTCCGATGATCAATTTTTCTTCATTCTCTTGCTATCTTTATTTGAAAAAGAAGGCATCTAAGCTTTTTTTGGGGTTCAGAACTCTGGATAGCACTTTTTTATTGGTGGATGAATTTATCCACCAATCAGCAAGGACAACCCAGGTTGTTCACCAAAATGGGCCGGCATCTAAACTTACATTCTTGCATTTGAAATAAAGATACCAAGAGAATGAAGAAAATTTTATAATAGGAGTAAATTAGAAAGTTGCTTAAAATTTCATGCTCTATCTGAATTGCGAAATAAATTTTTTTTTGGGTTCAGTGTCCCTTTAAGTAATAACATGATAATTGTTTATTGTTTTCTCTATGCATTGAGCTTTAGTTTTCCAGACAAATATAAGATAAGGAAGCAAGTGTGGGTACACAAAGTGATAACATAATGAGATATGATATTACCTTAAGCTGAACCTATTGTAATAGGCTGTGGTTTAAAAGCACAAAACCAGCAACTTCATATACACAAATAAACCTGAAAATGCAATTTCTTATACATTTTATACTCTGCAGCTGGTATAACAAGTCATTGAAAATACATTAATATAATTTTTTTTTACAATGTACTGTCCCTTTAAACCTGTAATACATATTTCTTTAGTTGAAATAATCTTTATTGTCTGAAAGGAAGACAAGAGACATATCTAATACATCATGCCCCTCGTTCAGATAAACATATTTATATTCATTGTTACAGTCTCAGGACCTCTTATCATGTTCGATACAGTTTTATAATTCCATATATCTGTCTCAAACAACATGAAAAAGAGTTGGAGGATGAAACAACTTCTCTCAGCAATTAGTATATCCATCCAGCTTTCCCAATGTATCTCCATCATTACTGAAATCTCTGAAAGTCCATAGAGTCCTAGGAAAAGCTCCCACCTACTGAAGTTGCCTTAAGGCGTAGGAAATATATGGGGTCCTGTTTATTTTCCTGAAGTAGGAACAAAATTATCTATTGTCTTCCTTCCCCTCCCTTTTCTAATGCGTTTTCCTTTTATTTTAATAATTATAAACATTAAACATAAACTTTTGAAACTGTAAAACAATAAACTCATAACTGTATAACCTTTCCCGTTGAGCAGAGAGAGAACCATCAAATTGTATCTAAGATGTATATAAGTTCCCCATAAAAGACTTAGTGGCAATAAGTTTAGGAGAGATCCCCTATCGTGTTATAACTCTTGAAAGACTTAAATTTCCCTTATCTCACTTCTATCTCTGTTCATGATCCAGTGGACCCAAATCTTTTGGAAATGTGTTGTTTTATCCTGCAACCAAGAGGCAGATTCTGACATAGCATATATATTATCTAACCTGTCAATCACTTCTGACCACGTTGGTGAACCTGTTCTCCAGTGTTTGGCTATACATATCCTTGTGGTTGTACAAAGTCTATTTATGAATATATTGGTAGCTAAGTTTAAGGATTCATCTGAAACATGCAAGAGGGCCTGCGCCGCCGTTAGCGTCATAGATTTATCTAATAGGATACTTATCAATTTATATAGTTTTTTCCAAATTTGTTTAATCTCCCCACATTCCCACCACATATGCATATAATTTCCAATTTCTACACAGCCTCTGTAACAGAGTCTACTTTTCTGCAATGTATAATGTGCAGTTCTTATGGGTGTAAGATACCACCTGTAAGATGTTTTAATAGAATTTTCGATAAGGTCTGCGCATATCAGCCCCTTGCTAATCCTAGAAAGTATTTGTGTCCATCTGTCATTATCATATGTTTCACCTAAGTCTCTTTCCCAATTCTCATGAAGCGGCAATTTGGAGCCTTTTTTTGCATCTTGTATTGCCAAGTACAGTTGTGATATTAGTTTTTTATTTCTACCTGGGGTTGCAATAATGCGTTCTGTTGTAGTGTATGGGTTTAATGGTTTGTTTTGTCTGTATTTGTATATTGTGGGGGATATCTGAAGATATAGGAACCAATGTAAGGTGTCCGGCTGAAGTTTATCTTTCAGTTGGGTGTATGTGAGCATTTTACCTTTATCTAAAAAGTCTGCAACTCTGTAGAGGCCCTTATTTTCCCACTTACATATTAGTGTTTGAAATTCTGCAGGAAGTATAGCACCCAGTGGTATTATCTTAGTACCCTTGGGTATGAGGCCTAGAGAAGATGTGAGGTATTTCCACATATGTTTGGACTCCTCTGTCACCTTGAGTTTGTATAGTGTTTTGTTTGTAGTGTTTGAGGTGTTCCAAACAATCGTGGCTGGATCATTCACCCCAGCTAAGTCTGCCTCTAGTCTAGTCCAAGTTATTTCTCGACAGTTTTTGCTTATCAGCGTAATTTGTGACAACCTAGCTGTCTGATAGTAGTCTAACAAATTGGGCACCCTCACTCCCCCTAGCTGTTTGTGTTGTTTTAATAGTTGGGAGGCTATTCTAGCTGTTTTGGGTCCTTGTAGGAACCTAATTAGGTCCATCTGGAGATCTGCTAGCTCTCTTTGCGGTACTTTGATTGGTAATGCTCTGAAGAGATATAATATTCTCGGTAGAATATTCATCTTTATAATTGATAATCTGCCATACCAGGAGAAACACCCCCTCCTCCATCTACCCAAATCCCTTCTTACGGTCTTAAAGATCTCAGTATAGTTTGCCTTATAGAGTCCCTCTAGTGTGTTTGTTATGTTAACTCCCAAGTATTTTATATATTTTTTTAGCCCACTTAAAGTCAAAATTCGCTTCTATCAACTTACGAGTATGTAGTGGTAGTGTCAGTGGTATAGCCTCACACTTATCTGAGTTTATTTTGAAGCCTGAGATTTTTGAAAATTCATCAATGACTTGATATAGATGAGGGAGTGATCTTAAAGGTTTCGTCAATGTAAGCAAAATGTCATCCGCAAATAAGGTGAGTTTATATTCTTCTTTGTTAATTTTTACTCCGGTAATGTCTTTTGCTCCCCTGATGTAGGCCGCTAAAGGTTCTATGCTTCGTGCAAATAATAGAGGAGATAGCGGGCAGCCCTGATGTGTCCCAATACATATTTCTTTAAAGGGACAATCTAGTTAAAATTAAACTTCCATGATTCAGATAGGGCATGTAATATTAAACAACTTTACAATTTACTTTTATCATCAAATTTGCTTTGCTCTCTTGTTATTGTTTGCTGCAAGCTAACCCTGGGTAGAACATAAACTGATTTCTAATCCTTTTGAAGGCCGCTTCTCATCTCAGTGCATTTTGACAGTGTTTCACAGTTAGACAGCGCTTCTTCATGTGTTCCATATAGGATAACATTGTGCTCCCTCCCATCGAGTTATTTAAGAGTCAGCATTGATTGACTAAAATCAAGTCTGCCAAAAGATTTGAAATAAGGGGGCAGTCTGCAGAGGCTTAGATACAAGGTAATCACCAACCCTAATGTGACTGACCCTAAGAGGAAGTAAGTTGGAGATGGTTTGTTGCTCCAGGGGCAGTGGGATTGTCAATAGGGAGTTTAAAGTCCCGAAGAATGAGGGCAGGGCTATCTGAGGAGAGGAAATAAGGTAGCCTGGCATGAATCAAACTTCACCAATTGGCTTTTTTGACTGTCTGTAATCCTGTCATTAGATTAGACCTATAAGCAATAGATCAATAAATAGACCTATAAGCAATAGATCAATAAATTGAGTGGAGGAGCCAGGGGGCAATATATTAAAGTAACACGTAGAGAGAGGGGAGAAACTAAGTGAATCATGTTGGTTTTGGAAGGAAGAAAATGTAAAGGAAGAGATTGGTTGTATTAGTTGAAAGGTACAATGAGAGGAAAGTAAAATAAACCACATGCTTGTCTGCTCCCAGATCTAGGGGTGGGGCAGAAGTAAAGACCCCCATGTGACAATGCATCAGTGGAGGTTTGTGGTTAAAGGAGAGAGCCAGGTTTCTGTGAGAGCCAGAAGGTTAAGGGAATGAGTGATGCAGAGGTTGTGGATAGAAGTGAGCTTGTTGCAAACAGAGTGCACAAGTGAAGGGGGTGCTGACTTTAGATACAAAAGGAACTTGAGTAAGGTTTCCAGAGTTCTGTTTTTTAGGTCTAAGCAAAGGCATACACGGGTGGGCAAGATTAGAAAGTTGTGGGGGACAAGGATTGGGAGAGATATCACCAGCAGCTAGTATAAGGGAGAGTGATACGAGATGAGATACGGTTTGTCTTTGGGATGAGGTGCAGGAAAGATAGAGTGAGTTTAGGAATGTGTGAAATTCATGAGAGCAAAAGTGAGGTGAGTGTAAAAGAGATGGGCTAATGAATAATGTAATAATATAGTATGTTGTATATACAAGAGGTAGCAAAAGGGAATATAAAGATATGGAGCATTTTTAAAAAAAGGAAATCAGTGAAGCACACTAAACAAACTATTACAGAAGTACTTGCCTTGTGTCTTGTGCTTTGTTTATTCCTCTTTGAATTCTTGTATCATTATTTTGTCTTAGGCAGGTATACCAAACCAGCGCAGTTTGGTATCCAAAAAACAGCGTAAGGACTTACGTGGCGAAAATGGAGAAATCTTACTCCATTTTCACCTCGCCACAAAATGCAGCCGTAGTAAGCCTTACGCTGTCTATTGGAGCCCCGTAACTCCCTAAACTAGCTGCAAAATAAACCTAACACTTAACGCATGCGCAATGTCTATCTACCTATCAACCGCAATCCCCCGCCGCAATCCCTAATAAAGTATTTAATCCCTAAACCGCTGCACACGGACCCCGCCGCCACCTACATTAAAAGTATAACCCCCTAATGTGATCCCCCTACACCGCTGGAAGCTACATTACATACCCCCTAACGTGAGTCCCTTACACCGCCGCCATCTACCTTACCTACCCCCTAAACTGAGCCCCTTACACCGCTGCCATCTATTTTAAAAATATTAACCCCTAATTTAATCCCCCTACACTGCCGCCAGCTATATTAACTATATTAACCCTAATTATATTAGGGTTAATATAGTTAATATAGTTATTATATTATATATATTAACTATATCAACCCTAATTATATTAGGGTTAATATCGTTATTATAATATATATATATATATATTAAGTATAATAACCCTATCTAACTCTAACATCCCTAACTAAATTCTTATTAAAATAGATCTGATTAATATTAATATTTTTAATTAAAATATTCCTATTTAAATCTAAATACTTACCTATAAAATAAACCCTAAGATAGCTACAATGTAATTAATAATTACATTGTAGCTATTTTAGGGTTTATATTTATTTTACAGGTAACTTGGTATTTATTTTAACTAGGTACAATAGCTATTAAATAGTTAATAACTATTTAATAGCTACCTAGTTAAAATAATTACCAATTTACCTGTAAAATAAATCCTAACCTAAGTTATAAATACACCTACACTATCAATAAATTAAATAAACTACAAATATCTAAACTAAAATACAATAAAATAATCTAAACTAAATTACAAAAAATAAAAAGAATATTACAAGATTTTTAAGCTAATTACACCTATTCTAAGCCCCCTAATAAAATAATAAAGCCCCCCAAAATAAAAAAAATTCCCTGCCCTATTCTAAATTAAAAAAAGTTCAAAGCTCTTTTACCTTACCAGCCCTTAAAAGGGCCTTTTGCGGGGCATGCCCCAAAGAAAACAGCTCTTTTGCCTGTAAAGAAAAAACACAATACCACCCCCCAACATTACAACCCACCACCCACATACCCCTATTCTAAACCCACCCAAACCCCCCTTAAAAAAACCTAACACTACCACCCTGAAGATCTCCCTACCTTGTCTTCACCCAGCCGGGCCCAACTCTTCATCCGATCCGGGCGATGTCCAATCAAGCGGCAGTGAAGCCTTCTTCCATCCGGCGATGTCTTCAATCAAGCGGCAGTGAAGTCTTCTTCCACCCGGCGATGTCTTCAAGCAAAGCGGCATCTTCAATCTTCTTTTTTCGCTCCTCCGCCGTGTAGCATCCATCCGGCATGACGACTTCCCGACGAATGAGGTACCTTTAAATGACGTCATCCAAGATGGCGTCCGTCGAATTCCGATTGGCTGATAGGATTCTATCAGCCAATCGGAATTAAGGTAGAAAAATCTGATTGGCTGATTGAATCAGCCAATCAGATTCAAGTTCAATCCGATTGGCTGAACCAATCAGCCAATCGGATTGAACTTGAATCTGATTGGCTGATTCAATCAGCCAATCAGATTTTTCTACCTTAATTCCGATTGGCTGTGTTGGTTATGCAAAACTGGGGAATGGGTAATAAAGGGATTACCTATCTTTTTAAACAACAGAAATTCTGGTGTTGACTGTCCCTTTTAATCAATTATACGTTTAAAAATTATAGCAAATATGAAATATTGACAAGTTTTTAAGATTTTAACAACAAGACATTAGAAATAAGACATTGGAAAAATCACATAAAATACAGGACTTCTCCAACAGCCTACACTTATATACTCATATACTATTGACTTACACAAAAAAAAGAGTTACACAGAGTGGGGTAGCAGCAGAAAACAGTTAGATTTGCAAGATATGCTACAAGGACTGTTTTTTAATGCACTTAATATGTTACAATCTAAATTTCTATAGTTCTATGCATAATGGTTTAAATCTTCATCTGTTACCTTCCCAAACTATATTGCACATACAAGAATTCCCTTGTGAAAATTGTTAATCAGCTTGTTGTTAAGAACCCTGGCATTTATGCTGGAGAAAAATCCTTAACAACATTCTGATTCTTTTGTTAGCACATTGTTTTCACTGTATTATTATTTTGTCTTTGATAAAGGCACCATTTCGATTTATGACTAATTGCTATTTATGACAGGGCTGTTTTGCATAATAATTGAGGTCATAATATGCTCATTAAGCAGCCCTCTTTAATAATTCCCTAGCCACAATGTCTGAGGGTTTTGGTACTGGGTAATGTTCTTTAGAGTAAAAGAAATGGCTCCCACTAGCTGATTATAATTTCTGCTCTCCTGTCCTGCAACAAATCTTACTCCTTTTTAATTGATGTGTGGAAAGGTTTTTATGTTTCATTTCATTAGTATTATTAAAATGGAAAAGATGGAGTTACAGATTGTTTGTTTGTTTTACAAAATATCATCCACAAATTGAAAGTAAAATGCAATACATTATTGGAGAGTGTTTCCAATTATACTTTCAGCAAGTGTATATGTTACGGGTAAAGTAAGAAATCTGGGTAATCCTAGGATTACCCGGGTAAAACAGACATTGCCCAAGTGGCTGTGGGTAAAGCCTGATGTAATGTAATTCCCCCATCTACACTATTTATTTTGCCTTTGCCTGGGGGCTTCAAGGAAGGCGTCCCACCGATCCTCTGGCATCCACCCCAAGTAAACCTTGAACCCCCCATGCGGAGGAAAAAAAGATAGGGCAGATGGGGGAATTACAGTGCATGCTATATACGTTTGATGCGGTGACTCCACACTCTGATAGGATTTATGATCCTAGGATTACCCAATATCAGACATTACCCATAACATCTATAACAAGTAAATTTTTTTGCACTAGCACTTAACTAAGAATTTAATGTGAGTCAATAAGAATTAGTTGCTTTTTGGCAATTAGAAGGCCGCTAAATGCTGCTGCGCACCACACTTGTATTATGCCCAGCAGTGACAGGGTTAATTAGGGAGCTTGCAGGGTTAATTTTAGCTTTAGTGTAGAGATCAGCCACCCACCTGCGACATCCTACCCCCTGATCCCTCCCAAACAGCTCTCTTCCCTCCCCCACCCCACAATTGTCCCAGCCATCTTGAGTACTGGCAGAAGGTCTGCCAGTACTAAAATAAAAGGCTTTTTTATTATGTAGCTCTGATGTAAGCCCCCAACCTCCCAGATCTACCCCAAACAGCTCTCTAACCCTCCCCCCGCTACCTATGTGCCGCCATCTTGGGTACTGGCAGCTGTCTGCCAGTACCCATTCCCCCCCCCCCCCCCAAAAAAAAAATAATAAATTAATTTTTCTTTAGTGTAGAAACCCCCCTCCCAGATCCTACGATCCTTAGTTCCCCCCCCCCCCTCCCTCCTTCCCATTCATTTCTCATTGATGGCAGTGGTTGCTGCGCAGGCGTGCGCGCCCCACGCAACCCCCCCTGCACGCTCCAGGCACTCGGCGTGCACATTGCACATATAGGAACCGGATACCGGTCGCCCACCCGCCAATGCTCTCACCCACCAATGATGATCCGATCGGCACCATCGCTACCGGTGCAGAGAGGGCCACAGAGTGGCTCTCTCTGCATTGGTTTGTAAAAAATTGGTATTGCAGAATGCCTCAATATCGAGGCATCACTGCAATACCATAAAAGCGGCTGGAAGCAATCAGGATCGCTTCCACCGCTTGAAAGACCAGAGGACGTGCCAGGAACGTCCTTGGTCGTTAAGGGTGTTTTTTTGTAAGACGTTCCTGGCACGTCCTCGGTCATTAAGGGGTTAAAGGGACATGAAACCCAATTTTTTTCTTTCATGATTTAGAAAGAGCATGCAATTTTAGACAACTTTCTAATTTACTTCTAATATCTAATTTGCTTCATTCTTTTGATATCCTTTGCTGGAAAACATATCTAGATAGGCTCAGTAGCTGCTGATTGATGGATGCACATAGATGCCTTGTGTGATTGGCTCACTCATGTGCATTGCTATTTCTTCAACAAAGGTTATCTGAAGAATGAAGCAAATTAGATAATAGAAGTAAATTGGAATGTTGTTTAAAATTGTATTCTCTATCTGAATCATGAAAGAAAAATGTTGGGTTTAATGTCCCTTTACGTTCAGCGTTGTTATTATATTACATGAAGGAGTGACTGTACCTTTATTCTCTGAGATAAAGTGAATGTATTCATATTGGAACAGTGTCACTTGTTTATGCCCTACGACTGTGTTATTACATCAGTGGATTGATGTGTATGTTATGAATGTGTATCCTGAAGTGCTGCAATCTACAGAGGAGTGCAGCCTGCTGAAATAATGCAGTTTGTTTGAGGGTACATAGTAGACATCTGTATATGCTGCTCTGATTGCTGGTGGGTAATAACCCTTGAGTGCTAGCAAGTTTATCTTTGTCATTTGTACTGTGTGTGTGTTGATTGCAGAAATGCATTAACCTGAGAAATTAACTTGTATATGAACTTTGTCATGCACACTCCATGCCTCTTATGTTTTTTTTAAAGGAATAGTCTTGTCAAAATTAAACTGTCATGATTCAGATAGCGCATGAAATTTCAAGTAACTTTCTAATTATCTATTATCAAATTTTATTTGTTCTCTTGGTATCTTTATTTGAAAAAGCAAGAATGTATTCTTAGGAACGGCCCATTTTTGGTTCAACACCTGGCTAGCGCTTGCTGATTGGTGTCTAAATGTAACCACCTATCAGCAAGCACTATTCACGGTGCTGAACCAAAAATGGGCTGTCTCCTAAGCTCACATTCCAGCTTTTTGAAATAAAGATACCAAGAGAATGAAGAAAAAATAATAAGAGTACATTTTAAAGTGTCTTAGAATTGCATGCTCTGTCTGAATCATGAAAGTTTAATTTTGACTAGACTGTCCCTTTTTAAGGTTTTAACCAGGGGTGCCTGGTTGTGAATGTTATATTTGTATTCTACTTAAAGGAGTTTAATAACATTTTGTTTTTCATTATTTTTGATTATTGCTTGGTTTTGTGCGGGATTTCTATTTTTTTTAAAATGTAATATTTGCTATAGATTAGTAAAGTTCTGTATCTTTCCCAGCACCACAAATTAATTTTTCTATTTTTTTATAATATTGAGGTGCCACTCTATCACAGTTGTTTAACATAAATTATATAGTGTTATGAACTTATAAATTTGCTTACACAAGTTATTTACCTTATCCGTTGAAGAAATTGAAGCTAGGTGTTTACTTTCAATCTACATTTAAGACACATATAAAATTCATAAAGGTCTATATGCAATTAACCTTCCCTGGAGCTATTGGGTTCCAAAAGTTAAAGGGACACTGAACCCCAATTTTTTCTTTCATGATTCAGATAGAGCATGCAATTTTAAGCAAATTTTTAATTTACTTCTATTATCAATTTTTCTTTGTTCTCTTGCTATGTTTATTTGAAAAAGAAGGCATCTAAGCTATTTGTTTGGTTCAGGACCCTGGAAAGCAATTATTTATTGGTGGATGTTGTTCAGCAAGAACAACCCAGGTTGTACACCAAAAATGGGCCGGCATCTAAACTTACATTCTTGCATTTCAAATAAAGATACCAAGAGAATGAAGAAAATTTGATAATAGGAGTAAATTAGAAAGTTGCTTAAAATTGCATGCTTTATCTGAATCACGAAAGAAACAAATTGGGTTCATCTTTCTACAGATGTGATATTTTAGGTCTGTCAGTTAAAAGAAAGTGTCTGAGAAAAAAACGAAACAGATTATATTTTTCCTAATATTTACTATTAGCTTTTTTTAGAGGGCATATTGAAAAATGCAATGACTTTTACTATTAACCCCTTAATGACCACAGCACTTTTCCATTTTCTGTCCATTTGGGACCAAGGCTATTTTTACATTTTTGCGGTGTTTGTGTTTAGCTGTAATTTTCTTCTTACTCATTTACTGTACCCACACATATTATATACCGTTTTTCTCGCCACTAAATGGACTTTCTAAAGATACCATTATTTTCATCATATCTTATAATTTACTATAAAAAAAAATATAAAATATGAGGAAAAATTGAAAAAAACACACTTTTTCTAACTTTGACCCCCAAAATCTGTTACATATCTACAACCACCAAAAAACACCCATGCTAAATAGTTTCAAAATTTTGTCCTGAGTTTAGAAATACCCAATGTTTACATGTTCTTTGCTTTTTTTGCAAGTTATAGGGCCATAAATACAAGTAGCACTTTGCTATTTCCAAACCACTTTTTTCCAAAATTAGCGCTAGTTACATTAGAACACTAATATCTTTCAGGAATCCCTGAATATCCCTTGACATGTATATATTTTTTTTTAGTAGACATCCCAAAGTATTGATCTAGGACAATTTTGGTATATTTCATACCACCATTTCACCGCCAAATGCGATCAAATACAAAAAATCGTTCACTTTTTCACAAATTTTTTCACAAACTTTTGGTTTCTCACTGAAATTATTTACAAACAACTTGTGCAATTATGGCATAAATGGTTGTAAATTCTTCTCTGGGATCCCCTTTGTTCAGAAATAGCAGACATATATGGCTTTGGCGTTGCATTTTGGTAATTAGAAGGCCGCTAAATGCCACTGCGCACCACAAGTGTATTATGCCCAGCAGTTAAGGGGTTAATTAGGGAGCTTTTAGGGAGCTTGTAGGGTTAATTTTAGCTTTAGTGTAGTATAGTAGACAACCCCAAGTATTGATCTAGGCACATTTTGGTATATTTCATGCCACCATTTCACCGCCAAATGCGATCAAATTGAAAAAAAAGTTAAATTTCTCCAACATAGGTGTGTCCGGTCCACGGCGTCATCCTTACTTGTGGGATATTCTCTTCCCCAACAGGAAATGGCAAAGAGCCCAGCAAAGCTGGTCACATGATCCCTCCTAGGCTCCGCCTACCCCAGTCATTCTCTTTGCCGTTGTACAGGCAACATCTCCACGGAGATGGCTTAGAGTTTTTTAGTGTTTAACTGTAGTTTTTATTATTCAATCAAGAGTTTGTTATTTTAAAATAGTGCTGGTATGTACTATTTACTCAGAAACAGAAAAGAGATGAAGATTTCTGTTTGTATGAGGAAAATGATTTTAGCAACCGTTACTAAAATCCATGGCTGTTCCACACAGGACTGTTGAGAGGAATTAACTTCAGTTGGGGGAACAGTGAGCAGTCTCTTGCTGCTTGAGGTATGACACATTCTAACAAGACGATGTAATGCTGGAAGCTGTCATTTTCCCTATGGGATCCGGTAAGCCATGTTTATTAAGATAGTAAATAAGGGCTTCACAAGGGCTTATTAAGACTGTAGACTTTTTCTGGGCTAAATCGATTCATTATTAACACATATTTAGCCTTGAGGAATCATTTAATCTGGGTATTTTGATAAGATTATATCGGCAGGCACTGTTTTAGACACCTTATTCTTAGGGGCTTTCCCAAATCATAGGCAGAGCCTCATTTTCGCGCCGGTGTTGCGCACTTGTTTTTGAGAGGCATGTCATGCAGTCGCATGTGTGAGGAGCTCTGATACATAGAAAAGACTTTCTGAAGGCGTCATTTGGTATCGTATTCCCCTTTGGGCTTGGTTGGGTCTCAGCAAAGCAGATACCAGGGACTATAAAGGGGTTAAAGTTAAAAACGGCTCCGGTTCCGTTATTTTAAGGGTTAAAGCTTCCAAATTTGGTGTGCAATACTTTTAAGGCTTTAAGACACTGTGGTGAAATTTTGGTGAATTTTGAACAATTCCTTCATATTTTTTCGCAATTGCAGTAATAAAGTGTGTTCAGTTTAAAATTTAAAGTGACAGTAACGGTTTTATTTTAAAACGTTTTTTGTACTTTGTTATCAAGTTTATGCCTGTTTAACATGTCTGAACTACCAGATAGACTGTGTTCTGAATGTGGGGAAGCCAGAGTTCCTTCTCATTTAAATAAATGTGATTTATGTGACAATGACAATGATGCCCAAGATGATTCCTCAAGTGAGGGGAGTAAGCATGGTACTGCATCATTCCCTCCTTCGTCTACACGAGTCTTGCCCACTCAGGAGGCCCCTAGTACATCTAGCGCGCCAATACTCCTTACTATGCAACAATTAACGGCTGTAATGGATAATTCTGTCAAAAACATTTTAGCCAAAATGCACACTTATCAGCGTAAGCGCGACTGCTCTGTTTTAGATACTGAAGAGCATGACGACGCTGATAATAATGGTTCTGAAGGGCCCCTAAACCAGTCTGATGGGGCCAGGGAGGTTTTGTCTGAGGGAGAAATTACTGATTCAGGGAACATTTCTCAACAAGCTGAACCTGATGTGATTACGTTTAAATTTAAGTTGGAACATCTCCGCATTCTGCTTAAGGAGGTATTATCCACTCTGGATGATTGTGACAAGTTGGTCATCCCAGAGAAACTATGTAAAATGGACAAGTTCCTAGAGGTCCCGGGGCTCCCAGAAGCTTTTCCTATACCCAAGCGGGTGGCGGACATTGTAAATAAAGAATGGGAAAGGCCCGGTATTCCTTTCGTCCCTCCCCCCCATATTTAAAAAATTGTTTCCTATGGTCGACCCCAGAAAGGACTTATGGCAGACAGTCCCCAAGGTCGAGGGAGCGGTTTCCACTTTAAACAAACGCACCACTATACCCATAGAAGATAGTTGTGCTTTCAAAGATCCTATGGATAAAAAATTAGAAGGTTTACTTAAAAAGATGTTTGTTCAGCAGGGTTACCTTCTACAACCAATTTCATGCATTGTCCCTGTCGCTACAGCCGCGTGTTTCTGGTTCGATGAGCTGGTAAAGGCGGTCGATAGTGATTCTCCTCCTTATGAGGAGATTATGGACAGAATCAATGCTCTCAAATTGGCTAATTCTTTCACCCTAGACGCCACTTTGCAATTGGCTAGGTTAGCGGCTAAGAATTCTGGGTTTGCTATTGTGGCGCGCAGAGCGCTTTGGTTGAAATCTTGGTCAGCTGATGCGTCTTCCAAGAACAAGCTACTTAACATTCCTTTCAAGGGGAAAACGCTGTTTGGCCCTGACTTGAAAGAGATTATCTCTGATATCACTGGGGGTAAGGGCCACGCCCTTCCTCAGGATCGGCCTTTCAAGGCCAAAAATAAACCTAATTTTCGTCCCTTTCGTAGAAACGGACCAGCCCAAAGTGCTACGTCCTCTAAGCAAGAGGGTAATACTTCTCAAGCCAAGCCAGCTTGGAGACCAATGCAAGGCTGGAACAAGGGAAAGCAGGCCAAGAAACCTGCCACTGCTACCAAGACAGCATGAAATGTTGGCCCCCGATCCGGGACCGGATCTGGTGGGGGGCAGACTCTCTCTCTTCGCTCAGGCTTGGGCAAGAGATGTTCTGGATCCTTGGGCGCTAGAAATAGTCTCCCAAGGTTATCTTCTGGCATTCAAGGGGCTTCCCCCAAGGGGGAGGTTCCACAGGTCTCAGTTGTCTTCAGACCACATAAAAAGACAGGCATTCTTACGTTGTGTAGAAGACCTGTTAAAAATGGGAGTGATTCATCCTGTTCCATTAGGAGAACAAGGGATGGGGTTCTACTCCAATCTGTTCATAGTTCCCAAAAAAGAGGGAACGTTCAGACCAATCTTAGATCTCAAGATCTTAAACAAGTTTCTCAAGGTTCCATCGTTCAAAATGGAAACCATTCGAACAATTCTTCCTTCCATCCAGGAAGGTCAATTCATGACCACGGTGGATTTAAAGGATGCGTATCTACATATTCCTATCCACAAGGAACATCATCGGTTCCTAAGGTTCGCATTCCTGGACAAGCATTACCAGTTTGTGGCGCTTCCTTTCGGATTAGCCACTGCTCCAAGGATTTTCACAAAGGTACTAGGGTCCCTTCTAGCTGTGCTAAGACCAAGGGGCATTGCTGTAGTACCTTACTTGGACGACATTCTGATTCAAGCGTCGTCCCTTCCTCAAGCAAAGGCTCACACGGACATCGTCCTGGCCTTTCTCAGATCTCACGGATGGAAAGTGAACGTGGAAAAGAGTTCTCTATCTCCATCAACAAGGGTTCCCTTCTTGGGAACAATAATAGACTCCTTAGAAATGAGGATTTTTCTGACAGAGGCCAGAAAAACAAAACTTCTAGACTCTTGTCGGATACTTCATTCCGTTCCTCTTCCTTCCATAGCGCAGTGCATGGAAGTGATAGGTTTGATGGTAGCGGCAATGGACATAGTTCCTTTTGCGCGCATTCATCTAAGACCATTACAACTGTGCATGCTCAGTCAGTGGAATGGGGACTATACAAACTTGTCTCCGAGGATACAAGTAAATCAGAGGACCAGAGACTCACTCCGTTGGTGGCTGTCCCTGGACAACCTGTCACAAGGGATGACCTTCCGCAGACCAGAGTGGGTCATTGTCACGACCGACGCCAGTCTGATGGGCTGGGGCGCGGTCTGGGGATCCCTGAAAGCTCAGGGTCTTTGGTCTCGGGAAGAATCTCTTCTACCGATAAATATTCTGGAACTGAGAGCGATATTCAATGCTCTCAAGGCTTGGCCTCAGCTAGCGAGGGCCAAGTTCATACGGTTTCAATCAGACAACATGACGACTGTTGCGTACATTAACCATCAGGGGGGAACAAGGAGTTCCCTGGCGATGGAAGAAGTGACCAAAATCATTCTATGGGCGGAGTCTCACTCCTGCCACCTGTCTGCTATCCACATCCCAGGAGTGGAAAATTGGGAAGCGGATTTTCTGAGTCGTCAGACATTGCATCCGGGGGAGTGGGAACTCCATCCGGAAATCTTTGCCCAAGTCACTCAACTGTGGGGCATTCCAGACATGGATCTGATGGCCTCTCGTCAGAACTTCAAAGTTCCTTGCTACGGGTCCAGATCCAGGGATCCCAAGGCGGCTCTAGTGGATGCACTAGTAGCACCTTGGACCTTCAAACTAGCTTATGTATTCCCGCCGTTTCCTCTCATCCCCAGGCTGGTAGCCAGGATCAATCAGGAAAGGGCGTCGGTGATCTTGATAGCTCCTGCGTGGCCACGCAGGACTTGGTATGCAGATCTGGTGAATATGTCATCGGCTCCACCATGGAAGCTACCTTTGAGACGAGACCTTCTTGTTCAAGGTCCGTTCGAACATCCGAATCTGGTCTCACTCCAGCTGACTGCTTGGAGATTGAACGCTTGATCTTATCGAAGCGAGGGTTCTCAGATTCTGTTATCGATACTCTTGTTCAGGCCAGAAAGCCTGTAACTAGAAAGATTTACCACAAAATTTGGAAAAAATATATCTGTTGGTGTGAATCTAAAGGATTCCCTTGGGACAAGGTTAAGATTCCTAAGATTCTATCCTTCCTTCAAGAAGGATTGGAAAAAGGATTATCTGCAAGTTCCCTGAAGGGACAGATTTCTGCCTTGTCTGTGTTACTTCACAAAAAGCTGGCAGCTGTGCCAGATGTTCAAGCCTTTGTTCAGGCTCTGGTTAGAATCAAGCCTGTTTACAAACCTTTGACTCCTCCTTGGAGTCTCAACTTAGTTCTTTCAGTTCTTCAGGGGGTTCCGTTTGAACCCTTACATTCCGTTGATATTAAGTTATTATCTTGGAAAGTTTTGTTTTTGGTTGCAATTTCTTCTGCTAGAAGAGTTTCAGAATTATCTGCTCTGCAGTGTTCTCCTCCTTATCTGGTGTTCCATGCAGATAAGGTGGTTTTACGTACTAAACCTGGTTTTCTTCCAAAAGTTGTTTCTAACAAAAACCTTAACCAGGAGATTATCTTACCTTCTCTGTGTCCGAAACCAGTTTCGAAGAAGGAACGTTTGTTGCACAATTTGGATGTTGTTCGCGCTCTAAAATTCTATTTAGATGCTACAAAGGATTTTAGACAAACATCTTCCTTGTTTGTTGTTTATTCCGGTGAAAGGAGAGGTCAAAAAGCAACTTCTACCTCTCTCTCTTTTTGGATTAAAAGCATCATCAGATTGGCTTACGAGACTGCCGGACGGCAGCCTCCCGAAAGAATCACAGCTCATTCCACTAGGGCTGTGGCTTCCACATGGGCCTTCAAGAACGAGGCTTCTGTTGATCAGATATGTAGGGCAGCGACTTGGTCTTCACTGCACACTTTTACCAAATTTTACAAGTTTGATACTTTTGCTTCTTCTGAGGCTATTTTTGGGAGAAAGGTTTTGCAAGCCGTGGTGCCTTCCATCTAGGTGACCTGATTTGCTCCCTCCCATCATCCGTGTCCTAAAGCTTTGGTATTGGTTCCCACAAGTAAGGATGACGCCGTGGACCGGACACACCTATGTTGGAGAAAACAGAATTTATGTTTACCTGATAAATTACTTTCTCCAACGGTGTGTCCGGTCCACGGCCCGCCCTGGTTTTTTAATCAGGTCTGATAATTTATTTTCTTTAACTACAGTCACCACGGTATCATATGGTTTCTCCTATGCAATTATTCCTCCTTAACGTCGGTCGAATGACTGGGGTAGGCGGAGCCTAGGAGGGATCATGTGACCAGCTTTGCTGGGCTCTTTGCCATTTCCTGTTGGGGAAGAGAATATCCCACAAGTAAGGATGACGCCGTGGACCGGACACACCGTTGGAGAAAGTAATTTATCAGGTAAACATAAATTCTGTTTTTTCACAATTTTAGGTTTCTCACTGAAATAATTTACAAACAGCTTGTGCAATTATGGCACAAATGGTTGTAAATACTTGTCTGGGATCCCCTTTGTTCAGAAATAGCAGACATATATGACTTTGGCGTTGCTTTCTGGTAATTAGAAGGCTGCTAAATCCTGCTGCGCCTCACACGTGTATTATGGCTAGCAGTGAAGGGGTTAATTAGGGAGTTTGTAGGGAGCTTGCAGGGTTAATTTTAGCTTTAGTGTAGAGATCAGCCTCCCACCTGACACATCCCACCCCCTGATCCCTCCCAAACAGCTCCCTTCCCTCCCCCACCCCACAATTGTCCCTGCCATCTTAAGTACTGGCAGAAAGTCTGCCAGTACTAAAATAAAAGGGTTTTTTAAAAAAAAATAAAAATTTTTTTTTTAGCATATTTACATATGCTAGGGTGTAGGATCCCCCCCTTAGCCCCCAACCTCCCTGATCCCCCCCAAAACCGCTCTCTGACCATCCCTTCTGCCTCATTGGGGGCCATCTTGGGTACTGGCAGCTGTCTGCCAGTACCCAGTTTGCAAAAAAAAAGTGGTTTTTTATATTTATTTGGATTTTTTCTGTAGTGTAGCTTCCCCCCCCACACAGACAAACACCCACCACCTTGCTGATCTTTTTTTTTTTTTTAATAAAAAGGCATTTACAAACTTTTTTTTAAAGATATTTTCTGTAGTGTAGCGGTTCCCACCCGCTCCCTCCCCGTGCATGCGCCCGCCCCCGCCCTCCCGTGCACGCGCGCGCGTCCCCGCTCATCCTCGCCCACGATCCCGCCCCCCCTGCAGATAACCAGGGCCATCGATGGCCGCCACCCGCCTCCCGGTCCGGCTCCCACCCACCAACGCAGGGAGCCACCGATCTCCGGTGCAGAGAGGGCCACAGAGTGGCTCTCTCTGCACCGGATGGCTTAAAAAAGTTATTGCAGGATGCCTCCATATCGAGGCATCACTGCAATAACCGGAAAGCAGCTGGAAGCGAGCAGGATCGCTTCCAGCTGCTTTCCAAACCGAGGACGTGCAGGGTACGTTCTCAGGCATTAACTGCCTTTTTTTTGAGGACGTACCCTGCACGTCCTCGGTCGTTAAGGGGTTAATTACCAGACTAACAAAATGGTCAGTAGAAATGCTTAAATTGATGATTGATAAAAATAGTCATTGAGGGGGGGAGTTGATTGAAAGAGTAAGGAACATATTTCTGCAGCTTCTCATTACCACTTTTTTTTCTCAGCTTCCTATGTGGGAAATCTAATTTTGTTCTCAGAATGGTCAATGCATATAAGGTTACTGTTTGATGTTGATGATTAATTCAAGGGATATTATACCCAATTTTTTTCTTTCATGATTCAGGTAGAGCATGCAATTTTAAAGGGAAACTGAACCCAATTTTTTTCTATCGTGATTCAGATAGAGCATGCAATTTTAAGCAACTTTCTAATTTACTCCTATTATCAAATTCTTTTCATTCTCTTGGTATCTTTATTTGAAATGCAAGAATGTAAGTTTAGATGCCGGCCCATTTTTGGTGAACACACTGTGTTGTTCTTGCTGATTGGTGGGTAAATACACCTACCAATAAACAAGTGCTTTCCATGGTACTGAACCAAAAAAGATAGCTTAGATGCCTTCTTTTTCAAATAAAGAAAGCAAGAGAACGAAGAAAAATTGATAATAGGAGTAAATTAGAAAGTTGTTTAAAATTGCATGCTCTATCTGAATCACGAAAGAAAAAAATTGGGTTCAGTGTCCCTTTAACCCTTTGAGTGCTAAGCTGGATTTAATATTTTTCTGATTTTTACTATTTTTAACAAAAAAAAATGTTTTGACTTCCCCCCCCCCAGATCACCAAGACTCATACCATTGGAAAGGTTAGGCGATTACCTTTCCAATGGTGGGTCTTGGGGGTCTGTAGCTGCTCAGATCCCTGAGATACAGGTTTCTAAGCAGCATGCCCCCTTTCCCTATACTTTGTATTGTCAATTTTAAATAAAGTTGCGCGGTGACGTCATTACGCATGACGTCACTGCACGTAACGGGAAGCCCCGGCGATGCCTGTCACTATGCAGGCCAGATCGCCGGGGTAGGAGCGGGTGGAAGCCCCCAGATCACCAAAAAGGTAGTTGAGTGCTAGCGACGGCTCTGAGCCGTCGTTAGCACTCAAGGGGTTTTAAGCATGCTTTATTGCATTCCTTATATATTTGGTATGATGAGTCTGTACTATTTTCTTTGAATAATTTAAATGCCCTACATTTTTTCCCTAATTTCTCTCAACGCATTGTTATTTAGCCACTATGCGCTTGGATTTATTTCTGGTGAAAACTGTATGCACTATGTTCTGAAAATTGTCTGTGTATTTGACAATATTGTCTTTAATAAAAAAAAATCACTTTTTAAAAAGTCATTATTATAAAATTTGCTAGATTGAAATTGTTTCTGCGAATTTGAATCTATGAATTTCTCACTTTTGTTCTAAGTTGGCCATTTTCAATTAATGCTTTAGTCAAGATTTTTTTGGGGGGTGGGGGTTATTGTCGTAGAATCCAATTTAAGCCAAATTTATTGCAGGTATAACATTTTAAGCATCATTTAATATACCGTTATTTGAAAATAAAATATAAATAACTTTTTTTTTTTTGGCATAGTTTGTTAAATGAAACACTCAAAGGTTGATCAGACTTTTTGCAAACATAATTGCTATTTCATTCTTTATGCATGTATTGGTGAAGTGATTGGGATATGATGTCTGCATGTGATTTTAGGTAGCGTGGCCTGTAATGTGACCATTCCTCAGGAGGTACAGGTCTGCGACTCCAACTCTATATTAAGGTCTCTCTGCTGGTATAGTATCATGCTGATTCACAGCTAACACTTCAGGGTAACTTATAATTAGCCTATACATTTTGAAGTCCTTAACCACGTTTTTAATGTTATAGGTTTCAAAGTTTGCTACACGCATCTGACACTCCGCTCACATGTAAACTCTGTTTGCAACCTTATGAAATTATGCTTTTTATTTAATGACAAGTCTAAATGCAACATAAGGACAGTTGCTTCCTAAGTCACATCATTTGAATTGTGTATAGTTAATGCACAAATGAAAAAATACTTAGAGTATTCAGGAAAATATGCTATTTAAGTTTGAATGTATACCTTCTTGTAACCTTGATCACCAGCATTATACATTTTTGCATTTATGATTTGGAAAGACACAAAATAAGAAAAATACATACTGGGTGATTCCTTAATGTGTATGTAGGAGTGTTTGTATATATGTACAGAGTCTGAGTCTTTGTTAGTATGTCTATATTTAATTTTGACTGTATAATATATATGTTTACTATATGTGTATGCATGCATCTGTATGGTGTGTAGATATATTTCTGATTGTATATGTAAGTACATCTGCATAATGGGTATACTCGTATATCACTGCTTGAGGTTCAACAATATTCCTCAACTACATTAAAATTCCTTTACATTTAATTCCTGACACCCACCACAAATAATTTCCCACTTTATCTCTAGGGCAATTAACTTTTGTCTGATAGAAAATGCTACAGTGCATTGCAAAACTGCAGCCCTCTATGCCTGCCAAGGTGTTAAATCCTTCAAGCATTTCCCATTGCCACCAACCCCCACTGCCGATGCCACCAACCGCATAGCGCCCCTTATATGATTGAATAACCCTACCTTACCTCTCCCAATAAACGCTCTACAATCCATCAACCCCCAAACTAATATTTTCCTCACCATCAGCACCACCAAGGGATCTATCTGTCTTGACCCCTGTTATGCAAACACCTTCCCTAGTAGAGTTCTTTTTTTACTTTGGCCCAACTATTCAATTCGATTCCGCGATGCATCATGATTACTGCCCATGATTTTCTGATCGGAGTGTTAAAATAGGGGTAAAGCAGCCATTTGTAAAAAACACACTTTATATTGCAAAGTGTGTTGAAATAGTATGTTACACTGTATTTGTACACCTCCACCATACTATTTGGTTTTATGCCCCTTTAAATAATGCAGATTTTTTTTTGTGCATTTAAAAGAAGATGGTGTACAAATCCTAGAAGTTCCTAAGTGAATCTTTCAACTCCATGTGTTCCTCATGATGTGGTAATGGATATAGACTAGTGAAATACAGACTGATATAAAATATATAGACTAATTTAGCATTGAAGTTGTTTACATTTTAATCTAGAAGCTAATTTGCACATACGTTTCTATCATGGGTACATCCTGTTTCACAAGTCTTGTAGAATTTTATTTTTTTTGATGGGGAAAATTAGATTTAGTAAAACTATGCTATGTTCTATTCCATAATCCTAGGGGCACTTTTATGTTGGGAAGAGAAATACAGCACAAGTGGTAGATGACTTAGTGTTCAACTGTTCATGAAAACAAAACCTGCAACGTGTTGGCTAATTTCATAGCTTCATTTATGACATAAGTTAAATAAGTGAAAATTAATATATTCATCTTTAAAAACATTTATAATACAGTTTTCCTTTAAAGTATGTAGGGATTATTGTAGGTTGATTTTCAATAATATATATATATATATATATATATATATATATATATATATATATATATATATATATATATATATATATACACACTACTATATATATATATATATATATATATATATATATATATATATATATATATATATATATATATATATATACTATATTTCTCCAACATAGGTGTGTCCGGTCCACGGCGTCATCCTTACTTGTGGGATATTCTCTTCCCCAACAGGAAATGGCAAAGAGCCCAGCAAAGCTGGTCACATGATCCCTCCTAGGCTCCGCCTACCCCAGTCATTCTCTTTGCCGTTGTACAGGCAACATCTCCACGGAGATGGCTTAGAGTTTTTTAGTGTTTAACTGTAGTTTTTCATTATTCAATCAAGAGTTTGTTATTTTCAAATAGTGCTGGTACGTACTATTTACTCAGAAACAGAAAAGAGATGAAGAATTCTGTTTGTATGAGGAAAATGATTTTAGCAACCGTAACTAAAATCCATGGCTGTTCCACACAGGACTGTTGAGAGCATTAACTTCAGTTGGGGGAACAGTTTGCAGTCCTTGCTGCTTGAGGTATGACACATTCTAACAAGACGATGTAATGCTGGAAGCTGTCATTTTCCCTATGGGATCCGGTAAGCCATGTTTATTACGATTGTAAATAAGGGCTTCACAAGGGCTTATTTAGACTGTAGACATTTTTTGGGCTAAATCGATTGATATTAACACTTATTTAGCCTTGAGGAATCATTTATTCTGGGTATTTTGATATAATAATATCGGCAGGCACTGTTTTAGACACCTTATTCTTTAGGGGCTTTCCCAAAGCATAGGCAGAGTCTCATTTTCGCGCCGGTGTTGCGCACTTGTTTTTGAGAGGCATGGCATGCAGTCGCATGTGAGAGGAGCTCTGATACTTATAAAAGACTTCTGAAGGCATCATTTGGTATCGTATTCCCCTTGGGTTTGGTTGGGTCTCAGCAAAGCAGATACCAGGGACTGTAAAGGGGTTAAAGCTTAAAACGGCTCCGGTTCCGTTATTTTAAGGGTTAAAGCTTCCAAATTTGGTGTGCAATATTTTCAAGGCTTTAAGACACTGTGGTGAAAGTTTGGTGAATTTTGAACAATTCCTTCATGTTTTTTCGCAATTGCAGTAATAAAGTGTGTTCAGTTTAAAATTTAAAGTGACAGTAACGGTTTTATTTCAAAACGTTTTTTGTACTTTCTTATCAAGTTTATGCCTGTTTAACATGTCTGAACTACCAGATAGACTGTGTTCTGAATGTGGGGAAGCCAGAATTCCTATTCATTTAAATAAATGTGATTTATGTGATAATGACAATGATGCCCAAGATGATTCCTCAAGTGAGGGGAGTAAGCATGGTACTGCATCATTCCCTCCTTCGTCTACACGAGTCTTGCCCACTCAGGAGGCCCCTAGTACATCTAGCGCGCCAATTCTCCTTACTATGCAACAATTAACGGCTGTAATGGATAATTCTGTCAAAAACATTTTAGCCAAAATGAACCCTTGTCAGCGTAAGCGTGGATGCTCTGTTTTAGTTACTGAAGAGCATGACGACGCTGATATTAATATCTCTGAAGGGCCCCTAACCCAATCTGAGGGGGCCAGGGAGGTTTTGTCTGAGGGAGAAATTACTGATTCAGGGAATATTTCTCAGCAGGCTGAATCTGATGTGATTACTTTTAAATTTAAATTGGAACATCTCCGCATTTTGCTTAAGGAGGTATTATCCACTCTGGATGATTGTGAAAATTTGGTCATCCCAGAGAAACTATGTAAAATGGACAAGTTCCTAGAGGTGCCGGGGCTCCCAGAAGCTTTTCCTATACCCAAGCGGGTGGCGGACATTGTTAATAAAGAATGGGAAAGGCCCGGTATTCCTTTCGTCCCTCCCCCCATATTTAAAAAATTGTTTCCTATGGTCGACCCCAGAAAGGACTTATGGCAGTCAGTCCCCAAGGTCGAGGGAGCGGTTTCTACTTTAAACAAACGCACCACTATTCCCATAGAGGATAGTTGTGCTTTCAAAGATCCTATGGATAAAAAATTAGAAGGTTTGCTTAAAAAGATGTTTGTTCAGCAGGGTTACCTTCTACAACCCATTTCATGCATTGTCCCTGTCACTACAGCCGCATATTTCTGGTTTGATGAACTGATTAAGGTGCTCGATAGTGACTCGCCTCCTTATGAGGAGATTATGGACAGAGTCAATGCTCTCAAATTGGCTAATTCTTTCACTCTAGACGCCTCTTTGCAATTGGCTAAGTTAGCGGCTAAGAATTCTGGGTTTGCTATTGTGGCGCGCAGAGCGCTTTGGTTGAAATCTTGGTCGGCTGATGCGTCTTCCAAGAACAAGCTACTAAACATTCCTTTCAAGGGGAAAACGCTGTTTGGTCCTGACTTGAAAGAGATTATCTCTGATATCACTGGGGGTAAGGGCCATGCCCTTCCTCAGGATCGGCCTTTCAAGGCAAAAAATAGACCTAATTTTCGTCCCTTTCGTAAAAACGGACCAGCCCAAGGTGCTACGTCCTCTAAGCAAGAAGGTAATACTTCTCAGGCCAAGCCAGCTTGGAGACCAATGCAAGGCTGGAACAAGGGAAAGCAGGCAAAGAAACCTGCCACTGCTACCAAGACAGCATGAAATATCGGCCCCCGATCCGGGACCGGATCTGGTGGGGGGCAGACTCTCTCTCTTCGCTCAGGCTTGGGCAAGAGATGTTCTGGATCCTTGGGCGCTAGAAATAGTCTCCCAGGGTTATCTTCTGGAATTCAAGGGACTTCCCCCAAGGGGAAGGTTCCACAGGTCTCAGTTGTCTTCAGACCACATAAAAAGACAAGCGTTCTTACTTTGTGTAGAAGACCTGTTAAAAATGGGAGTGATTCATCCTGTTCCATTGAGAGAACAAGGGATGGGGTTCTACTCCAATCTGTTTATAGTTCCCAAAAAAGAGGGAACGTTCAGACCAATCCTAGATCTCAAGATCTTAAACAAATTTCTCAAGGTCCCATCTTTCAAGATGGAAACCATTCGAACTATCCTTCCTTCCATCCAGGAAGGTCAATTCATGACCACGGTGGATTTAAAGGATGCGTATCTACATATTCCTATCCACAAGGAACATCATCGGTTCCTAAGGTTTGCATTCCTGGACAAACATTACCAGTTCGTGGCGCTTCCTTTCGGATTAGCCACTGCTCCAAGGATTTTCACAAAGGTACTAGGGTCCCTTCTAGCTGTGCTAAGACCAAGGGGCATTGCAGTAGTACCTTACCTGGACGACATTCTGATTCAAGCGTCGTCCCTCCCTCGAGCAAAGGCTCACACGGACATCGTCCTGGCCTTTCTCAGATCGCACGGCTGGAAAGTGAACGTGGAAAAGAGTTCTCTATCCCCGTCAACAAGGGTTCCCTTCTTGGGAACAATTATAGACTCCTCAGAAATGAGGATTTTTCTAACAGAGGCCAGAAAGACAAAGCTCCTGGACTCTTGTCGAATACTTCATTCCGTTCCTCTTCCTTCCGTAGCTCAGTGCATGGAAGTGATCGGGTTGATGGTAGCGGCAATGGACATAGTTCCTTTTGCGCGCATTCATCTAAGACCGTTACAACTGTGCATGCTCAGTCAGTGGAATGGGGACTATACAGACTTGTCTCCAAAGATACAAGTAAATCAGAGGACCAGAGACTCACTCCGTTGGTGGCTGTCCCTGGACAACCTGTCACGAGGGATGACATTCCACAGACCAGAGTGGGTCATTGTCACGACCGACGCCAGTCTGATGGGCTGGGGCGCGGTCTGGGGATCCCTGAAAGCTCAGGGTCTTTGGTCTCGGGAAGAATCTCTTCTACCGATAAATATTCTGGAACTGAGAGCGATATTCAATGCTCTCAAGGCTTGGCCTCAGCTAGCGAGGACCAAGTTCATACGGTTTCAATCAGACAACATGACGACTGTTGCGTACATCAACCATCAGGGGGGAACAAGGAGTTCCCTAGCGATGGAAGAAGTGACCAAGATCATTCTATGGGCGGAGTCTCACTCCTGCCACCTGTCTGCTATCCACATCCCGGGAGTGGAAAATTGGGAAGCGGATTTTCTGAGTCGTCAGACATTGCATCCGGGGGAGTGGGAACTCCATCCGGAAATCTTTGCCCAAGTCACTCAACTTTGGGGCATTCCAGACATGGATCTGACGGCCTCTCGTCAGAACTTCAAAGTTCCTTGCTACGGGTCCAGATCCAGGGATCCCAAGGCGGCTCTAGTGGATGCACTAGTAGCACCTTGGACCTTCAAACTAGCTTATGTGTTCCCGCCGTTTCCTCTCATCCCCAGGCTGGTAGCCAGGATCAATCAGGAGAGGGCGTCGGTGATTTTGATAGCTCCTGCGTGGCCACGCAGGACTTGGTATGCAGATCTGGTGAATATGTCATCGGCTCCACCTTGGAAGCTACCTTTGAGACGAGACCTTCTTGTTCAGGGTCCGTTCGAACATCCGAATCTGGTTTCACTCCAGCTGACTGCTTGGAGATTGAACGCTTGATTTTATCGAAGCGAGGTTTCTCAGATTCTGTTATCGATACTCTTGTTCAGGCCAGAAAGCCTGTAACTAGAAAGATTTACCACAAAATTTGGAAAAAATATATCTGTTGGTGTGAATCTAAAGGATTCCCTTGGGACAAGGTTAAGATTCCTAGGATTCTATCCTTCCTTCAAGAAGGATTGGAAAAAGGATTATCGGCAAGTTCCCTGAAGGGACAGATTTCTGCCTTGTCGGTGTTACTTCACAAAAAACTGGCAGCTGTGCCAGATGTTCAAGCCTTTGTTCAGGCTCTGGTTAGAATCAAGCCTGTTTACAAACCTTTGACTCCTCCTTGGAGTCTCAATTTAGTTCTTTCAGTTCTTCAGGGGGTTCCGTTTGAACCCTTACATTCCGTTGATATTAAGTTATTATCTTGGAAAGTTTTGTTTTTAGTTGCAATTTCTTCTGCTCGAAGAGTTTCAGAATTATCTGCTCTGCAGTGTTCTCCTCCTTATCTGGTGTTCCATGCAGATAAGGTGGTTTTACGTACTAAACCTGGTTTTCTTCCAAAAGTTGTTTCTAACAAAAACATTAACCAGGAGATTATCGTACCTTCTCTGTGTCCGAAACCAGTTTCAAAGAAGGAACGCTTGTTGCACAATTTGGATGTTGTTCGCGCTCTAAAATTCTATTTAGATGCTACAAAGGATTTTAGACAAACATCTTCCCTGTTTGTTGTTTATTCAGGTAAAAGGAGAGGTCAAAAAGCAACTTCTACCTCTCTCTCTTTTTGGATTAAAAGCATCATCAGATTGGCTTACGAGACTGCCGGACGGCAGCCTCCCGAAAGAATCACGGCTCATTCCACTAGGGCTGTGGCTTCCACATGGGCCTTCAAGAACGAGGCTTCTGTTGATCAGATATGTAGGGCAGCGACTTGGTCTTCACTGCACACTTTTACCAAATTTTACAAGTTTGATACTTTTGCTTCTTCTGAGGCTATTTTTGGGAGAAAGGTTTTGCAAGCCGTGGTGCCTTCCATTTAGGTGACCTGATTTGCTCCCTCCCTTCATCCGTGTCCTAAAGCTTTGGTATTGGTTCCCACAAGTAAGGATGACGCCGTGGACCGGACACACCTATGTTGGAGAAAACAGAATTTATGTTTACCTGATAAATTTCTTTCTCCAACGGTGTGTCCGGTCCACGGCCCGCCCTGGTTTTTTAATCAGGTCTGATAATTTATTTTCTTTAACTACAGTCACCACGGTACCATATGGTTTCTCCTATGCTATTATTCCTCCTTAACGTCGGTCGAATGACTGGGGTAGGCGGAGCCTAGGAGGGATCATGTGACCAGCTTTGCTGGGCTCTTTGCCATTTCCTGTTGGGGAAGAGAATATCCCACAAGTAAGGATGACGCCGTGGACCGGACACACCGTTGGAGAAAGAAATTTATCAGGTAAACATAAATTCTGTTATTGAACTTATGTCATAAATTACATTAAATAAATGAATGAAGAAAGACAGGAGCACCAGTGGATGTGTGGATCAGCGTTTATTCGCCATTAACGATGTAGTAAAAGCACTTGAAAAACAGCAACATATGACAAATGAAATGTGCTCCGAAAATGCTGACAGCAGCTGATTATTCAATGGGATATGAAAGTGAGTGAACAGCTGACGCGTTTCGGCAGTGTTGCCGTAGTCTTAGCTGAATAAAACTTAGAAACAAGCGCCCTTTTTCTAGGGCTAACCTTCCTCCCATTGGACAATCTGTTAAGCCAATCCAGAGCTATTGGTAATTGACAGCTGCAAGTGCAATTTAAACCCCCCCTGTTACTCCTTATACCAGATTGTTATTAATAATACTTTATACAATCCAAATAGCTTTTACATCATGTCATAGAGATGAAACTTTTAAAGGGTTGTTTTTAAAGTGAAACAAAACAAATTGTGCCAAATTCATTAGATGTAGAAACCAGAAGTGCACATATATCTTGGACAACAGAGTGGTAAAAATAATAATAAACATAATAAATACATTGAAACAAACTCCTGTCTCATGTTTAACGTAAACCATATGTTACAAGATATATATGTGCAACTAATAAACCAGGATTACTCTTTTTCTCTTTTCTAGGTAGATGAGTTAAATACACTCTAACTATACTTAATTTGTTCATTGTGGTAATCAGAAATTAATGTGTGTAAGCTGTCTAATGCTTCGCTGAAGGCTCCATTGTATACACCCCTGAAGGTATGTAATTTGAGAAATGTTGGACCTCTTACGCCCCACTCAGTGCCAATAGTGTTGGGACTCTTACAGTCCCTCTCAGTACCAATAATTTATCAAATCATAGGCTGAGTTCAGTCCTGAAGGTGTTCTGGTCTTCAATTTGAAGATCCAGAACACCTGCTGTCTACCTAGGGCTTTCTCCCTATCCCCACCTCTAGATGGCAATGGTACATATTCTATGGCCTTCCACCTAAAACTCTCTGTGCTTTTTGAGTGTTCGAGTGCAAAATGCTGCACTAGTGGTGTACTTGATTTTCCTGCTCTGATGGTAGAGAGATGCTCCCTAATCCGTGATCTGATCTCACGTGTTGTTAACCCTACATATTGGACCTTGCACAGAATGCAGGTGACCAAGTATATTACATACTTGGACCTGCACGTGATGCATGTTTTTATTTCAAATTGTTGGCCTGTGACGGTGGACTGAAATGATTCCCCACATTCAACTTTCTCACAGGCCACACAATCTCTGTAATTGCACCTGTGCATGCCTTTTATCACTAGCCATGCTGACCCCCCCGATTGGCTTGTTTTGACCCTAGTGGGCGCTACTGAGTTCCCAATGGTTTTATTTCTCCTGTAGGAGAACTGACAACCCAAGCTGGATATATTTGTTAAATCATCATCTGCAGAGAGCATTTTAAAGTGCCCTCTGATGATGTTACAGATCCTGGGATATTCTACCGAATAATCTGTAAGAAACGTCAGTCCTTGTTTGAAGGCTTTGCTTTCTCTGCACTCTTTGGATTTCAATGTGAGTAAGCTGTCTCTATCCAGGTTCCTGACTGACTCTTGGGCGTTCTTTATTGTTGTATGTGGATAACCCCTATCTTTCAACCTTTTAGCCAATGCACTACTCTCTCTCTCAAAATCTCTTGGGAGGCTGCAGTTTCTTTTTACCCTCATAAATTGCCCTTTCGCCACTGCTTTAAAGAGATTCTGAGGGTGACAGCTCCTGGCGTGTAGTAGAGTGTTGCCGTAATGGGCTTCCTGTAGATAGTGGACATCACTTTTTCGCCTGTCTTTCCAATCAGAGTCACATCAAGGTAATTGATGTTCGTCTCCCCAACCTCAAAGGTGAATTCTATCCCTTTGTCATTGTTATTGAGATATTCAACGAACCCGGGGATACTGGTTAGACCCCCCTTCCACACAAACAGAAGGTCATCAATAAACCTTTTGTAAAATATTATATCCTTTCGGTGTGGGTTTCTTTCTTCAAATATGTGGTCCTCCTCCCACCAACCCATAAATAGGTTGGCGTAGGAGGGGGCAAACTTGGCCCCCATGGCCGTGCCACATATCTGGAGAAAGAAAAGGCCATTGAACTCAAAAAAGTTGTGGGTGAGTAAAAACTTAGTTACTCTTCCCACAAACTCACACAGTGACAAATCATCCCCATGGTACTTTCTCATGAAATACTCTACAGCCAGTAGTCCCTGCTCATGTGGGATTGATGAGTACAGGGACTTCACATCAACTGTGATCCAAACATATTCATCCTTCCAATCTATCCTGGACACCAGATTCAAAATGTGTTTTGTGTCCAGGACAAAACTGGTGAGTTGCTTGATCATGGGCTGCAATATTGCATCAAGCCACTCAGAAAGAGGCTCGAGGAGAGACCCAATGCCACTGACTTTGGGTCTCCCTCTTACCTCTGTGAGTGACTTGTGCACTTTAGGAAGGTGATTGAACACTGGTGTTTTTGGATTTTCAACATAGAGAAAATCACCAGTATTTTTGTCAAATATGCCAATCTCAAGGCCATCATCTATGAGGTCACTTAATTGTCGCTGAAATACTTTGGTGGGGTTAGCATTCAGTGCTCTATACTCATGTGTGTTGGAAAGCTGTCTTTGTGCTTCTTTATTGAAGTCACTGGTGTCCATGATCACAATGGATCCACCCTTATCCGCAGACCTAATTACTATCTTGTCATTCATACTTAAACTTTGTAGGGCCTGTCTTTCTGAAGAATTAATGTTGGGTCTGTGGTCCTTTTCTTGGTAGTACAGATTAGTTAAGTCCCTTTCTATTCTGGAGTGAAACTTTTCTATTATTGTGCCCCTATCCTGAATTGGGTAAAACTTGGATGGTTTTTTGAATTTTGGTAGAACAGTGTGAGCAGTGGATCTATTTGACCCTTCCTCTATTAATAGAGATTCCAATGTTCTTATATCACACTGTTCTCCAAAGTCCAAGAATTCCTCATTAGAATCAGTCACTCCTAATCATCTACCTAGAAAAGAGAAAAAGAGTAATCCTGGTTTATTAGTTGCACATATATATCTTGTAACATATGGTTTACGTTAAACATGAGACAGGAGTTTGTTTCAATGTATTTATTATGTTTATTATTATTTTTACCACTCTGTTGTCCAAGATATATGTGCACTTCTGGTTTCTACATCTAATGAATTTGGCACAATTTGTTTTGTTTCACTTTAAAAACAACCCTTTAAAAGTTTCATCTCTATGACATGATGTAAAAGCTATTTGGATTGTATAAAGTATTATTAATAACAATCTGGTATAAGGAGTAACAGGGGGGTTTAAATTGCACTTGCAGCTGTCAATTACCAATAGCTCTGGATTGGCTTAACAGATTGTCCAATGGGAGGAAGGTTAGCCCTAGAAAAAGGGCGCTTGTTTTTAAGTTTTATTCAGCTAAGACTACGGCAACACTGCCGAAACGCGTCAGCTGTTCACTCACTTTCATATCCCATTGAATAATCAGCTGCTGTCAGCATTTTCGGAGCACATTTCATTTGTCATATGTTGCTATTTTTCAAGTGCTTTTACTACAGCGTTAATGGCGAATAAACGCTGATCCACACATCCACTGGTGCTCCTGTCTTTCTTCATTCATTTATTTGAACTATTGGATCCCTACGGAGAGCACAGTTGAGGTATTGCAGCCTCCTCCCCTCCCCCTCCCGTGGATTGGATGGCATACTCACCGGGTGATGACGTCCCAGGTCGCTGATCAATAGGAGGAGCCGCACGCGTCTGAGGAGGGCGGGGGTTCAAGTTGGTTGTCATTGGCGGAATCAAGGAGCTTAATCCTGGGCTAAGGTGAAGGAAACCGGCACACGGACACAGATTGCGGACGACCGCTAACCAGGATACAGCCCGCAGACCAACCACAGGAGAAAACCCCTCCCTAGGACCGGACGCGGTAAGTCGACCATACATAAAGCTCTTTCTCAGTGTGGGACTTTTTGTTTGTTATTAATTACATTAGCCATAGCATTAGCCACTAACACGTTGCAGATTTTGTTTTCATTAACAGTTGAATGAACACTGAGTCATCTCCCTCTGTGCTGTATTAAAATTCCCAATATAAAGTGCCCCTATGATTATTTATAATTACTCCCTAAATTTGACAGTAGTGTATTGTATTCTCACCGTAGGACAGTCCTGGACTACTACCAAAATAAAAATCAGCAACCATGGTCCACTACGTATCGCACTATAAGATTCAGCACCAGTCCCTACAGCTGAAATAGCGTAACGCTATTGGTAGCACTAGATTCCAGGGACTGCCCATTAGAAGCCCCCTTGCTTACTAAGCCCCACACAATAGCACTAGCATACTGCAGCGCTTATGGGGAAAGAACTGAAGATGTGTCCCAAGGGCAGCAATGCGGAGTTGAGATAACACAGGTCAGTTATGCACTGCAGGTACAGGGATTGAAATATATAAATTAATGGCGCAAATCTAGTGCTCAGTATTTTTTCTTGCCTCTGTCGGTCCTGGAGGCGGGGTCATGTGACGTCATTGCTGGAGGCGGGGTCATGTGACGTCATTGCGTATATCGATTTGGGCTCTTGACTGCATTGATGCAGAATCGCTGAAGTCTGCATTGTGTGCCAACAATTATATTCAACACCCCTACTGGATGGGCTCTCTATTGGATCAGCATTCTGTGAGGTAGAAAGTTCTCAGCTGATAAGATACAGTTGATGGGTGCTGCAGTCCAGGTAAGGTTATAGGTACTAAATAGTTGGGGTTTCTCAGCCTTTCCCCATGTGCTAAAACACCAAAGATTATCAAAGTGGGGGTTTATTCAACAAAATATGTTTATGGTGTGCTTTAGTGTTTTAGGCCTTAGCCTGTTCATCTTTCTGGACCTAGGCTCCACCCCTAACCCCCCACCTCCTTTGGTGGGGGGTTAGGGTACCCTTTGGTACCCTTTCTCTCTCCATCACCGGATCTCCAAGTGACAGAAATTTTATTGGGCCTGTCTCCAGACCTTACAAGCTATCTGGGTCCAGTTTTAACCCTTTATATGTCCAGGAGGTATGTGAGTACTCGTTGGAGCTGCTGAGGGGGTTGGTAATAAAAATGTTTTTTTTTTCTGAGGGAAATGCTCTTGCTTTTTTCTGGGGTTCTGAGGTGTTTTTTACAGGGGTGGACTGAGACCAACCAGGGCCCCCGGGCAAAAGTGTGGCAGGGCCCCCCACCTCCTTTTTGCTCCACCTACCTACCTCCTCTGCCCTTCCTCTACCATATTGCCCCTCTCATCTCCTGTGCTCCTCCCACCTCATATGCCCCTCCCCCACCATGTTTTTAATTGCCATATAGAGACAATTTTTTTCCAAAAATGTTTTTAATAAGAACTAAATATTGTAAATTAACATGTGCTTGTGAGAAAAAAAAAATTCCCCTGCCTATATGCACTACAGTATGGAGCAGAAAGTAGTATGGGGCAGACAAGGGCGTAGTGTTGTTAGGTGGGGACATTGTGTTACCCAACTATCATTGTGGCCATCACAGATTGTCCAGTATATTAGTGGAGGACAGCTGGAGTCTGGTTTTAAGGATACAAATGAAAAGAGCCTTTAACTTACCCTGGGTCATGTGATGATTGGTTGAAAAGAAAATTTTAAATAAGGCAGTCATATGGTCTTTTAAAGGGACAGAAAGAGGAAATTAAACTATCATATTACAGATACTGCCTGTCATTTTAACAGTGATATTATCCCTCATAGCTGCAAGTAACACACAGCAGTGATAGTATCCCTCATAGCTGTCAGTAACACATAGCAGTGATAGTATCCCTCATAGCTGTCAGTAACACATAGCAGTGATAGTATCCCTCATAGCTGTCAGTAACACATAGCAGTGATATTATCCCTCATAGCTGTCAGTAACACATAGCATTGATATTATCCCTCATAGCTGTCAGTAACACATAACATTGATATTATCTCTCATAGCTGTAAGTAACACATAACAGTGATATCCCTCGTAGCTGTCAGTAACACATAACAGTGATATCCCTCGTAGCTGTCAGTAACATATGGCAGTGATATTATCCCTCATAGCTGTCAGTAATACAGCAGTGATATTATCCCTCATAACTGTCAGTAACACATATCAGTGATATTATCCCTCATAGCTGTCAGTAACACATAACAGAGATATTATCCCTCATAGCTGTGAGTAACACATACCAGTGATATTATCCCTCATAGCTGTCAGTAACATATGGCAGTGATATTATCCCTCATAACTGTCAGTAACACAGCAGATATATTATCCCTCATAACTGTCAGTAACACAGCAGTATCCCTCATAATTGTCAGTAAAACAGCAGTATCCCTCATAATTGTCAGTAACACATATCAGTGATATTATCCGTCATAGCTGCCAGTAATGCATAACAGTGATTTCCATCTTAATGGGAGGAGAGTCCACTGCTTCATTCATTACTTGTGGGAATTAAGAACCTGGCCACCAGGAGGAGGCAAAGACACCCCAGCCAAAGGCTTAAATACCCCTCTCCCCTCATTCCCCAGTCATTCTTTGTCCTTTGTCACAGGAGGTTGGAAGAGCAGTGTCGGAAGATTGGAGTAGGCTCTTATGGAGGGTAGTACTCTTCGAAATGGGACTGGAGTTTTAAGTAGTCCTGTCAGCTTCTCAGTGAGAGCGTGGGTGAAAGTTAGAGTCCGGAGATGCAGGTGGAGTTCTGCAAAACCATCCCGACTCATGATTAATAGCTCCTTAAGCAATCAGTGTTGACGAGTTTCGCTGCCTGCTGTTCCTGTTCCACGGCGTAGACTCTGGTAAGATCGTTTCATTTTATAGACATATGATAACGCAAGAAGACAGGGTCACAGTGTGTCTTCTTTTATCTGTATGGAATCATGGGTTAATATCCCTGGAAAGGAGATTATTGAACAGGGGGGGATTTATGCATAATATTTTATTGTGTTTGATGCTATGTCATGTGTGAGATGAGGCTCCAGCAATGTGTGAACAATCAGGCGTAAGATCAGCGCGGCCTTCTTTTGGCACATGCGGTCCTGCATGGCCTTCCATGTGACCGGGTGTGACCTTTTCCACTTCCTCTTTTCTGATCGGCCTATGACCTCTGTGGTCTGGGTCAAAGGAGGTGGTGAGTGCCCCGGCCATTGGTGTATAAAGGTACCATTTACTCTATCTGGTCCGTATTAAAGGCATAAGCTATGGAGGACTCTGATATGTAAGAGGATACTCACTCCCTCTTTAACTAAATCTAATACCTATGTTTATTTTGAAGAGGTACAGGTTGATCCGCCTGCTCACCTGTGTTCCACATGCTTTGATAAGATTGCAATATCCAAAAAGAATAAGATATTTAGTACTACTGAGCCGTCCACCTCTGAGGGTTCTTCAACCCGCGAGGTGCGTTCCCAACATTCATCTCTAATCACAAATGTAGCTCCTCAAGGCCCTACTGGTCCTCCCGTGGTAGGGGCCTCATGACCGCCGGATTTCGCTGCCCAGTTTCAAGAAGCGGTTTCTGCGGCTTTCCATGCCCTACCATGCCCTGTGAAGCGCAAGCAACGGGAAAGACATAGCCTTCCATCCCAGGGGTCATCTACTCCATTGGATGTCTCTCAGCCTGAGATATATTTCTATGATGAGGATGCCTCCGACTCGTCGGAAGGAGCCCTCTCTGGGACAGAATCAGCGTCTTCAAAACCTCCGACTATGGAGGAGCCATATTTTAAGTTTAAAATGGAGCATTTGCACTTTTTACTGAAAGAAGTGCTTGCTACGTTAGAGGTCCCGGAACCGAAACTCCTGGAAGAACCTTCAATCCCTTAATTAGATAAGATTTACAAGGACAGGGTGGTGCCTCAGACCTTCCCAGTAGCGGTAGCTGTTACTATAAACCTCTTATTTGTACTATATTTCTTTAAACCAATAGGTGTATGTGACCAATAAAGAAGTCTGTTTGCTAGCAAGGAAACATAAACTTTAGTTATTTGTTATTATCTAGCCTTTAGAATTTCCCAGTAATATCAGCAGTATTAATGGTGTGCTTAGAGGCTTGAGGCAAATACAAAGTTTAGCAGTTTAGCATTACCTAGGATCATGGAACAGTGTTCGTATATACAACAAGGTGAGTGGTACTTTACTGGAGTAAAATGTTCGTCAGAATGAAACACAAGCTACACATGTGCTGCAGAACAAAGTGACAAGGTAAATAACAAGCCTGTTACACTTACTGATACGGAACCTGATACCCTGCTGCCGATGGTCACGTATGTTGTGCCTGGAGAGAGCTGGATACAGCGGATCTTTGTATACCGAGTACTTGGAAGACAATCCTGCAGGTCCCGCTGTGAGGCGGCTGGTAGAGGAGCCGCGTTAGGTTGAGCAGCGTGGTAGTCGGCTTGTGTGAGAGAATGCGCTGCCGGAGGCGACATCACAGGTTGCCGAAGTCTGCTGTTGAGAACTGATCTGTAAGTCTCTTGTTACGAGAAGTGCTAAGGAGAGTTAAACACTTTAGAATCAAGGGTCAAAATAGTAAGCTGGAGAGGTGTAGCAAACACTTCAATAAACCAGCAACGATACTTTGGAAAGTGCAGGCTTTATAGTGAGAGAGGTATACTAATCAAAAGTAAAAGTGGTATTACTGTCTGTGCCTAAATCGGTTAAGGTGGAATGGTGTTGTTAAGTGGTTCATGAAACATTCCCCCCACAAGGAAACCTCAGAGAGGTTTCAAGGAGCAGGCCTGTCCGGATGCCGGCGATGGAATATCAAAACCAGTCTATCCGCTGACAGATTCGCGGCAGGCTCCCAGGAATCCTCAGAAGAGTCATACCCAGACCAATGTACAAGGTACTGGAGTTCTCCACGACAACGTCTGGAGTCCAATATGGACTGGACTTCATACTCGGGATGGGAGACGCCAGTGAGGGTGACGGCAGTGGTGAAGAGGCATTGCAAGGTTTAATGAGAGATACATGAAATGTCGGATGGATGCGGTAGGATTATGGGAGATGTAGGATGAAAGTAACTGGGTTCGGAATAGCAGTTATCTGGAAAGGACCAATTGAAAATTTGTTGAACTTTCTGCAGGGAGTAGGTATCTTTAAGTTCTTAGTGGCCAACCATACCAATTGTCCAACTTTATAGGTCGGATGTGGGCGATGGTGAAGATCATAAGACCTTTTCTGTGTAGCTTGTGCTTGCTTAATGTTGTCTTGTATTAATGTATAGGTTTGTTTGATGGAGTTGATCAAGTCATTGACTTGAGGACATGGAGTGTCGGTTGGCGGTAGAGGATGAAATCTTGGATGTAGACCAGAGTTAACGTAGAAGGGTGAATGTCCAGTGTAGGAGTTGCTGGTGTTATTGTATGTGAATTCTGCGTGAGGAAGGAAGGTAGCCCAATATTCTTGTTTGTTGGAACAAAAACATCTTAAAAATTGTTCCAACCATTGGTTGGTTCTTTCACACTGACCATTCGTTTGCGGATGGTATGAGGTGGTTAGCTGTTGATGTATTCCAAGTGATAGACAGAGGTGTTTCCAGAATTTGGACGCAAATTGTGAACCTCTGTAAGTACTGTTGTGGGGAGTCCGTGCAGACGGATCACCTCTCTAAGGAATAATTCAGCCGTTTTCTGAGCGGTAGGGAGAGTAGTAGTTGGAATGAAATGGGCCATTTTAGAAAAAAGGTCCACGACAACGAAGATGACAGTGTATCCTTCGGATTTTGGTAGGTCGACTATAAAATCCATGGATACACAGGTCCAGGGAAGTTCAGGCACGGGTTAGTTTTGTAATAAGCCCAAAGGTAGTTGGTGAGAAGGCTTGCTGGTCTCGCAAGTAGAACGTGACTTGACATACTTCTTGACTGAGAGTCTCATGGATGGCCACCAAAAATACCTTTGCAAGAGGTTGTGTCTTGTGGACACCCATATGGCCGGCTAGAGGTGAGTCATGAGCTATGGACAGTACTTGGTTGCGTAGTGATGGCGGAATGTATAATTTAGACTGGTTATGAATGATACCTGTTTTATCAGGTGTAAGTGGATAAGAGCTTTTTGTTACATCTTGTTGTTGATGTGTCTTTAAATCAGAGAGGTCATTGGATAAGAGTCCTAAGAATGATGTTTTTGGAATGATAGTTGATGGGGATGAGGTAGCTGTAGGCTTTGTATCTCTCCGTGAGAGTGCATCAGCCTTCCCGTTTTTTGTGCCAGGATGGTAGGTGATGTGGAAAGTGAACCGAGAGAAGTACAGGCTCCAGCGAAGCTGTCGAGCAGAAAGTGTTCGATTTGTTTTGAGGTGTTGTAGATTTTTATGGTCTGTATATATTATGATGGGTTTTCAGTTCCCTCCAGTACATGCCTCCATTGGTTGAAGGATGATTTAATGGCCAGTAACTCCTTCTCCCCAACTGGGTAGTTCAGCTCAGCTGGTGTCAGGAGCCTGGAAAAGTAAGATACTGGATGTAGAGAGTCTTTTGGAGAAGACCTTTGCGAGAGAACGGAGCCAATAGCGTATTCCGATGCATCGACCTCTAGGACAAATTAAGAATTGGTGTTGGGTAGATGGAGAACAGGAGAGGTGACGAATAGGGATTTGAGGTGATCAAAGGCTGATTGGGTCTGGTGGGTCCACTTAAACGGGGTCTTGGTCCTAGTCAAATTTGTGAGAGGTTTGGTTATGGCAGCGAAGTTCTGGATAAAGGGTCTATAAAAATTAGCAAAGACTAGGAACCGTTGTACTTCCTTCACTGTGGTAGGCCTTGGCCATAAGGTGATAGCTGATATTTTGTTATCTTCCATTTCTTTCATGTAATTAACAAGAGTCCATGAGCTAGTGACGTATGGGATATACATTCCTACCAGGAGGGGCAAAGTTTCCCAAACCTTAAAATGCCTATAAATACACCCCTCACCACACCCACAAATCAGTTTTTACAAACTTTGCCTCCAAGGGAGGTGGTGAAGTAAGTTTGTGCTAGATTCTACGTTGATATGCGCTCCGCAGCAAGTTGGAGCCCGGTTTTCCTCTCAGCGTGCAGTGAATGTCAGAGGGATGTGAGGAGAGTATTGCCTATTGAATGCAGTGATCTCCTTCTACGGGGTCTATTTCATAAGGTTCTCTGTTATCGGTCGTAGAGATTCATCTCTTACCTCCCTTTTCAGATCGACGATATACTCTTATATTTACCATTTCCTCTACTGATTCTCGTTTCAGTACTGGTTTGGCTTTCTACAAACATGTAGATGAGTGTCCTGGGGTAAGTAAGTCTTATTTTCTGTGACACTCTAAGCTATGGTTGGGCACTTTATTTATAAAGTTCTAAATATATGTATTCAAACATTTATTTGCCTTGACTCAGAATGTTCAACTTTCCTTATTTCCAGACAGTCAGTTTCATATTTGGGATTATGCTTTAATTATCATATTTTTCTTACCTCAAAAAAATTTGACTTTTTTCCCTGTGGGCTGTTAGGCTCGCGGGGGCTGAAAATGCTTCATTTTATTGCGTCATTCTTGGCGCGGACTTTTTTGGCGCAAAAATTCATTTCCGTTTCTGGCGTCATACGTGTCGCCGGAAGTTGCGTCATTTTTTTGACGTTATTTTGCGCCAAAAATGTCGGCGTTCCGGATGTGGCGTCATTTTTGGCGCCAAAAGCATTTAGGCGCCAAATAATGTGGGCGTCTTATTTGGCGCCAAAAAAATATGGGCGTCGCTTTTGTCTCCACATTATTTCAGTCTCATTTTTCATTTGCTTCTGGTTGCTAGAAGCTTGATGTTTGGCATTTTTTTCCCATTCCTGAAACTGTCTTATAAGGAATTTGATCTATTTTGCTTTATATGTTGTTTTTTCTCTTACATATTGCAAGATGTCTCACGTTGCATCTGAGCCAGAAGATACTACAGGAAAACCTCTGCCTGCTGGATCTACCAAAGCTAAGTGTATCTGCTGTAAACTTTTGGTAGCTATTCCTCCAGCTGTTGTTTGTATTAAATGTCATGACAAACTTGTTAATGCAGATAATATTTCCTTTAGTGATGTACCATTGCCTGTTGCAGTTCCCTCAACATCTAAGGTGCAGAATGTTCCTGATAACATAAGAGATTTTGTTTCTGAATCCATAAAGAAGGCTTTGTCTGTTATTTCTCCTTCTAGTAAACGTAAAAAGTCTTTTAAATCTTCTCTCTCTACAGATGAATTTTTAAATGAACACCATCATTCTGATTCTTTGGACTCTTCTGGTTCAGAGGATTCTGTCTCAGAGATTGATGCTGATAAATCTTCATATTTATTTAAGATGGAATTTATTCGCTCTTTACTTAAAGAAGTACTAATTGCTTTAGAAATAGAGGATTCTAGTCCTCTTGATACTAATTCTATTCGTTTGGATAAGGTTTTTAAAGCTCCTGCGGTTATTCCAGAAGTCTTTCCTGTTCCTAATGCTATTTCTGCAGTAATTGCTAAGGAATGGGATAGATTGGGTAATTCATTTACTCCTTCTAAACGTTTTAAGCAATTATATCCTGTTCCGCCTGACAGATTAGAATTTTGGGACAAAATCCCTAAAGTTGATGGGGCTATTTCTACCCTTGCTAAACGTACTACCATTCCTACATCAGATGGTACCTCGTTTAAGGATCCTTTAGATAGAAAAATTGAATCTTTTCTAAGAAAAGCTTATCTATGTTCAGGTAATCTTCTTAGACCTGCTATATCATTGGCTGATGTTGCTGCAGCTTCAACTTTTTGGTTGGAAACTCTAGCGCAACAAGTAACAAATCGTGATTCTCATGATATTATTATTCTTCTCCAGCATGCTAATAATTTCATCTGTGATGCCATTTTTGATATTATTAGAGTTGATGTTAGATTTATGTCTCTGGCTATCTTAGCCAGAAGAGCTTTATGGCTTAAGACTTGGAATGCTGATATGGCTTCTAAATCAACTCTACTTTCCATTTCTTTCCAGGGAAACAAATTATTTGGTTCTCAGTTGGATTCTATTATTTCAACTGTTACTGGTGGGAAAGGAACTTTTTTACCACAGGATAAAAAGTCTAAAGGTAAAAACAGGGCTAACAATCGTTTTCGTTCCTTTCGTTTCAACAAAGAACAAAAGCCTGATCCTTCGTCCTCAGGAGCAGTTTCAGTTTGGAAACCATCCCCAGTCTGGAATAAATCCAAGCCTGCTAGAAAGGCAAAGCCTGCTTCTAAGTTCACATGAAGGTACGGCCCTCATTCCAGTTCAGCTGGTAGGGGGCAGGTTACGTTTTTTCAAAGAAATTTGGATCAGTTCTGTTCACAATCTTTGGATTCAGAACTTTGTTTCAGAAGGGTACAGAATTGGTTTCAAGATGAGACCTCCTGCAAAGAGATTTTTTCTTTCCCATGTCCCAGTAAATCCAGTGAAAGCTCAAGCATTTCTGAATTGTGTTTCAGATCTAGAGTTGGCTGGAGTAATTATACCAGTTCCAGTTCCGGAACAGGGGATGGGGTTTTATTCAAATCTCTTCATTGTACCAAAGAAGGAGAATTCCTTCAGACCAGTTCTGGATCTAAAATTATTGAATCGTTATGTAAGGATACCAACGTTCAAGATGGTAACTGTAAGGACTATATTGCCTTTTGTTCAGCAAGGGAATTATATGTCCACAATAGATTTACAGGATGCATATCTGCATATTCCGATTCATCCAGATCATTATCAGTTCCTGAGATTCTCTTTTCTAGACAAGCATTACCAATTTGTGGCTCTACCGTTTGGCCTTGCTACAGCTCCAAGAATTTTCACAAAGATTCTCGGTGCCCTTCTGTCTGTAATCAGAGAACAGGGTATTGTGGTATTTCCTTATTTGGACGATATCTTGGTACTTGCTCCGTCTTTACATTTAGCAGAGTCTCATACGAATCGACTTGTGTTGTTTCTTCAAGATCATGGTTGGAGGATCAATTTACCAAAAAGTTCTTTGATTCCTCAAACAAGGGTAACCTTTCTGGGTTTCCAGATAGATTCAGTGTCCATGACTTTGTCTTTAACAGACAAGAGACGTCTAAAATTGATTACAGCCTGTCGAAACCTTCAGTCTCAATCATTCCCTTCGGTAGCCTTATGCATGGAAATTCTAGGTCTTATGACTGCTGCATCGGACGCGATCCCCTTTGCTCGTTTTCACATGCGACCTCTTCAGCTCTGTATGCTGAACCAATGGTGCAGGGATTACACGAAGATATATCAATTAATATCTTTAAAACCGATTGTTCGGCACTCTCTGACGTGGTGGACAGATCACCATCGTTTAATTCAGGGGGCTTCTTTTGTTCTTCCGACCTGGACTGTAATTTCAACAGATGCAAGTCTCACAGGTTGGGGAGCTGTGTGGGGATCTCTGACGGCACAAGGAGTTTGGGAATCTCAGGAGGTGAGATTACCGATCAATATCTTGGAACTCCGTGCAGTTTTCAGAGCTCTTCAGTTTTGGCCTCTTCTGAAGAGAGAATCGTTCATTTGTTTTCAGACAGACAATGTCACAACTGTGGCATACATCAATCATCAAGGAGGGACTCACAGTCCTCTGGCTATGAAAGAAGTATCTCGAATTTTGGTTTGGGCGGAATCCAGCTCCTGTCTAATCTCTGCGGTTCATATCCCAGGTGTAGACAATTGGGAAGCGGATTATCTCAGTCGCCAAACGTTGCATCCGGGCGAATGGTCTCTTCACCCAGAGGTATTTCTTCAGATTGTTCAAATGTGGGGGCTCCCAGAGATAGATCTGATGGCCTCTCATCTAAACAAGAAACTTCCCAGGTATCTGTCCAGATCCCGGGATCCTCAGGCGGAGGCAGTGGATGCATTATCACTTCCTTGGAAGTATCATCCTGCCTATATCTTTCCGCCTCTAGTTCTTCTTCCAAGAGTAATCTCCAAGATTCTGAGGGAATGCTCGTTTGTTCTGCTAATAGCTCCGGCATGGCCTCACAGGTTTTGGTATGCGGATCTTGTCCGGATGGCATCTTGCCAACCATGGACTCTTCCGTTAAGACCAGACCTTCTGTCTCAAGGTCCTTTTTTCCATCCGGATCTGAAATCCTTAAATTTAAAGGTATGGAGATTGAACGCTTGATTCTTGGTCATAGAGGTTTCTCTGACTCCGTGATTAATACTATGTTACAGGCTCGTAAATCTGTATCTCGAGAGATATATTATAGAGTCTGGAAGACTTATATTTCTTGGTGTCTTTCTCATCTTTTTTCTTGGCATTCTTTTAGAATACCGAGAATTTTACAGTTTCTTCAGGATGGTTTAGATAAGGGTTTGTCCGCGAGTTCTTTGAAAGGACAAATCTCCGCTCTTTCTGTTCTTTTTCACAGAAAGATTGCTATTCTTCCTGATATTCATTGTTTTGTACAAGCTTTGGTTCGTATAAAACCTGTCATTAAGTCAATTTCTCCTCCATGGAGTTTGAATTTGGTTTTGGGAGCTCTTCAAGCTCCTCCGTTTGAACCTATGCATTCATTGGACATTAAATTACTTTCTTGGAAAGTTTTGTTCCTTTTGGCCATCTCTTCTGCTAGAAGAGTTTCTGAATTATCTGCTCTTTCGTGTGAGTCTCCTTTTCTGATTTTTCATCAGGATAAGGCGGTGTTGCGAACTTCTTTTGAATTTTTACCTAAAGTTGTGAATTCCAACAACATTAGTAGAGAAATTGTGGTTCCTTCATTATGTCCTAATCCTAAGAATTCTAAGGAGAAATCATTGCATTCTTTGGATGTTGTTAGAGCTTTGAAATATTATGTTGAAGCTACGAAATCTTTCCGTAAGACTTCTAGTCTATTTGTTATCTTTTCCGGTTCTAGGAAAGGCCAGAAAGCTTCTGCCATTTCTTTGGCATCTTGGTTGAAATCTTTAATTCATCTTGCCTATGTTGAGTCGGGTAAAATTCCGCCTCAAAGAATTACAGCTCATTCTACTAGGTCAGTTTCTACTTCCTGGGCGTTTAGGAATGAAGCTTCGGTTGACCAGATCTGCAAAGCAGCAACTTGGTCCTCTTTGCATACTTTTACTAAATTCTACCATTTTGATGTATTTTCTTCTTCTGAAGCAGTTTTTGGTAGAAAAGTTCTTCAGGCAGCGGTTTCAGTTTGAATCTTCTGCTTATGTTTTTTGTTAAACTTTATTTTGGGTGTGGATTATTTTCAGCAGGAATTGGCTGTCTTTATTTTATCCCTCCCTCTCTAGTGACTCTTGTGTGGAAAGATCCACATCTTGGGTAGTCATTATCCCATACGTCACTAGCTCATGGACTCTTGTTAATTACATGAAAGAAAACATAATTTATGTAAGAACTTACCTGATAAATTCATTTCTTTCATATTAACAAGAGTCCATGAGGCCCACCCTTTTTTGTGGTGGTTATGATTTTTTTGTATAAAGCACAATTATTCCAATTCCTTATTTTATATGCTTCGCACTTTTTTTCTTATCACCCCACTTCTTGGCTATTCGTTAAACTGATTTGTGGGTGTGGTGAGGGGTGTATTTATAGGCATTTTAAGGTTTGGGAAACTTTGCCCCTCCTGGTAGGAATGTATATCCCATACGTCACTAGCTCATGGACTCTTGTTAATATGAAAGAAATGAATTTATCAGGTAAGTTCTTACATAAATTATGTTTTTAATCTGACTCTCGCTAATACGATATCCCAGGAAGGAAACTTCTCTGACATGGAATAAGCATTTCTCTAATTCAACATAGAGTCTATGAGTTTGCAATCTGGATAAGACAAGCCTAACATGTGTAACATGTTCTGTAATGTTGGGTGAATAGATCAGGATGTCGTCTAAATAGACTACAAGAAAAGTGTCAAGAACGTCCCGGAAGATGCCATTTATGAAATTCTGAAATGTCGCCTGGGCATTACATAGTCCGAATGGCATAACTGTATACTCAAAGAGACCATACCTAGTCCTAAATGCAGTCAGCCACTCGTCACCGGCCCTTATTCTAACAAGGTTATAGGCACCCCTAAGATCTAATTTAGTGAAAACAGTTGCGCCACGTAACCTCTCAATCAATTCTGGGATAAGAGGTAGTGGGTACCTGTTCTTTTTAGTTTGCTTGCTCAATTCCCAGTAATCTATTATCGGGCGTAAGGACCCATCCTTGTTTTTAACAAAATATATGCCTGCACCAGCGGGTGACGTAGAGGGCCGGATAAAACCCTTTTTTAGGTTCTCACTGATATATGTTTTTAAGTGCTGTAGTTCTGGTCTGGAGAGAGGGTAGATATGGCCGTAGGGAATCATTGCTCCAGGGAGCAGGTCTATGGGACAGTCATAGGGCCTATGAGGGGGGTAGTGACTCAGCTTCTGTTTTGTTGAACACGTCAGTGAAATCTGAATATTGAGCAGGTATGGTGGAAGAAGTTGTAGTCAGTAAATGTTTATTCGGGAAACAAGTGTTAGTACAGTACAAAGAAGGGAAAGAAAGAGTGAGAGTCTCCCAGTGAAATGTGGGTTGGTGGAGTTGGAGCCAAGTGATACCCAGAACAATAGGGTAGATGGGCGAAGATATAATATTGAATGTGACTCAGTATGGCCAGAGGAAGATGTGACTAGTAGAGGGACAGCTTGTTGTGAGACAGGACCGGATGCTAAATGTGAACCATCAATGACTTTAAGAGGCAGTGGTGTGCTTTTAAACAGAAATGGTATTTTATTATCTTCAACCAAACGTACATCTATGAAGTTGGTGCAAGCGCCTGTATCTATGATGGCATTACTGCTGATCCTGTGCTGATCCCACTGTAAATATAATGGTAGGGTAAGGTAAGCAGATGGTGTTGATTTAGTATAAAAACATTTTTTTTTCTGTGCGTGTCTTACCTAACTTCTGTTTCAGAAGTAGCGGACATTCCTTTACAACAAGGTCTGTCCCAGCGCAATACATGCACAAGTTGAGATTTCGGCGTCTGGTCTTCTCTTGTGGGGTGAGAGGTCCCCTTAATAAGCTAATATACATTGGTTGGTCAGGAGGAGGGCTAGGAGTGGGTGGTGTTGTAAGCATCTGGCGTGTAGGGAGTCCGGAGGTACCCTTTTCCTGTCTCCTCTCCCTGAGTCTGCGGTCGATAGTAGTGGTCAGGGAGTACAAATCTTCTAGTCGATCCAGTATGCCTGTCCTGGATAGCTCATCTTTGATCTCCTCGGATAACCCCATCCGGTATTGATTTTTGAGAGAGACCTCATTCCAGAGGGAGTCTCTGGCCCAGATCTTGAATCGGGTAATATACTCCTCCACAGGAGATTTCAACTGTCTCAGGCTTCTGAGCTTGCCTTCAGCAGTGATTTGATGGTAAGGGTGGTCATAGAGGCTGGACAATGCCTTGAGGAAGGCATCCAGTGAATTGAGTATTGGGTCCTGGGACTCATAAAAGGAGTCAGCCCAGGCCCCGGGTTCCCCCAGAAGGTAGGAGAGGATGGTAAGCACCGTAGATCTATCATTAGAATAGGTTCTAGGCCTTAGTTCAAAAAGCAGGAGGCATGCGTTTCTAAACTGCCTGTAAGTGGAGCGGTCACCAGAGAATTTCTCTGGATATGAGACCTGGGGTTCAGCCTGATGATCATTCCCACCATTCCTATTTGACAGAACCTCCCTTAGGCAAGCTTTGAGACTCTGGGTTTCCACCTGTAGGTCTCTGAATGCATGGGTTAAATTGTCAAGGCGCTGGTTTAAGCTATGTAACTGTGGGGTCACATCTGAGGGCTCCATCATATATAATAGGCTGGTTTATTATGTAAAGTCACTAGCTGTAGCTGTTACTATAAACCTCTTATTTGTACTATATTTCTTTAAACCAATAGGTGTGTGTGACAAATATAGAAGTCTGTTTGCTAGCAAGGAAACATAAACTTAGTTATTTGTTATTATCTAGCCTTTAGAATTTCCCAGTAATATCAGCAGTATTAATGGTGTGCTTAGAGGCTTGAGGCAAATACAAAGTTTAGCAGTTTAGCATTACCTAGGATCATGGAACAGTGTTTGTATATACAACAAGTGAGTGGTACTTTACTGGAGTAAAATGTTCGTCAGAATGGAACACAAGCTACACATGTACCTCAGAACAAAGTGACAAGGTAAACAACAAGCCTGTTACACTTAGTGATACGGAACCTGATACCCTGCTGCCGATGGTCATGTATGTTGTGGCTGGAGAGAGCTGGATACAGCGGATCTTTGTATACTGAGTACTTGGAAGACAATCCTGCAGGTCCCGCTGTGAGGCGGCTGGTAGAGGAGCCGCGTTAGGTTGAGCAGCGTGGTAGTCGGCTTGTGTGAGAGAACGCGCTGCCGGAGGTGACGTCACAGGTTGCCGTAGTCTGCTGTTGAGAACTGATCTGTAAGTCTCTTGTTATGAGAAGTGCTTAGGAGAGTTAAACACTTTAGGATCAAGGGTCAAAATAGTAAGCTGGAGAGGTGTAGCAAACACTTCAATAAACCAGCAACGATACTTTGGAAAGTGCAGGCTTTATAGTGAGAGAGGTATACTAATCAAAAGTAAAAGTGGTATTACTGTCTGTGCCTAAATCGGTTAAGGTGGAATGGTGTTGTTAAGTGGTTCATGACAATTAGGGTATCCAGGATTCTGGCTTTTCTTCAATAAGGGCCTTACCGCTAGTTCCTTTAAAGGGACAGATTTCAGCCTTATCAGTTCTATTACACAAGAAGCTAGCGGAGCTTCCGGATATTCAGTGCTTTGTTCAGGCTCTGTCCAGAATCAGAATGGTTTTTAGACCTTCGGCTCCTCCTTGGAGCTTGAACTTTGTTCTTAAGGTTTTGCAGAGGGCTCCATTTGAGCCTATGCATGCTCTTGACATTAAGATTCTTTCCTGGAAGGTTCTGTTTCTTCTGGCCTTTGCATCGGCTCACAGAGTCTCTGAGTTAGTGGCCTTGCAACATGAATCCCCTTACCTGATCTTTCACGCCGATAAGGCTGTGCTTCACACTGGTTTGGGTTTTCTTCCCAAGGTGGTATCAGATCGTAATATAAATCGGGAGATAGTAGTGCCTTCCTTGTGTCCTAACCTTTCTTTGTCTAAAGAAAGGTTGCTTCATAACTTGGATGTGGTTCGAGCCTTGAAGTTTTATCTTCAGGCCACAAAGGATTTCAGGCAGACTTTGTCCTTATTTGTGGTGTATTCGGGGAAGCGTAGGGGGCAGAGGGCCTTTTCCACTTCTCTGTCTTTTTGGTTCAGGAGCATTATCCGTTTGGCCTATGAGACAGCGGGACATAAGTTTCCTCAACTTGGGCTGTGTGGCCTCTTCTTGGGCCTTTAAGAACGAGGCCTCTGTGGAGCAGATTTGTAAGGCGACTATTGGTCCTCCTTACATACTTTTGCAAAATTTTACAAATTTTATGTTTTTGCTTTGGCAGACACTGTTTTTGGGAGAAAGGTTCTGCAAGCTGTGGTGCCTTCAGTATAGGGTCCACATCCTTTTACCCTCCCATTTTTTTTTTTATTCAGCGTCCTCTAGAGCTTGGGTATTTGTTCCCTCAAGTAATTAATTAAGTAGTGGACTCTCCTCCCATTAAGTTGGAAAACATAAATTATGCTTACCTGATCATTTCATTTCCATCTGTGGGAGGAGAGTTCACTGCTCCCGCCCATAACCTAAATTTAATAATTTTTCTTGTGGCACCATTTATACCCTGATATTTCTCCTACTGTTCCTTGTTCCCTTGGCAGAATGACTAGGGGATGAGGGGAGTGTAGGAAGTATTTAAGCCTTTGGCTGGGGTTTCTTTGCCTCCTCCTGGTGGCCAGGTTCTTTTTTCCCACAAGTAATGAATGAAGCAGTGGACTCTCCTTCCCACAGATGGAAATTAAATTATCAGGTAGGCATAATTGATATTATCCCTCATAGCTGTCAGTAACACATAACAGTAATAGTATCCCTCATAGCTGCTGGGATTGCAAAATACTGTATGCTATACAAAACAAATGGGGATCTGCTAACAGGTAGTATACTTTGTGAATAATGTGTAGCACTATGTAGGAGGAGAATACAAAAATGTATAGTTCTGATTTAGTTTAACATTTTGGCTGCAAAGAAAGTGACGCTTACTTAGGTATTGAAATAATAACTTAATCACAGCTTACTTTCTCATAAATTGTACAGTTCACAGTAAAGGGCTGCAAAATGCATTGTTCATGCTCAGCAGCAACACGATGGAGTGAAAGGGGTTAATAAGAAGGTGTTAGTACACAACTCGCTGCACTGCGTTCTGCACCCCTCAAACAACCCCCTGCTGCCCCTGTATACACGACGCTGCACCCCGTCCTCACCCCCTTGCCCATCTACACACACGCTGCATCCTACACTGTTGGAATTCATTAATGAGATGATATCAGAGTTAGAGATGATGATGATCCAGATTCCGACAGCTCCTCTCTCACCTCACTGCTGCTCAGTCCTCCTGCTCCAGTTTACCACGTGCCCACACGCTGCTATACTGGCGGGCTGGCGACTGTCACTGTTAAAATTGAGTGAGGTGAGTGTGCGCACGGTCGACGCGTGGGTGGAGCTGAGCAGGAGCCATAACATTGTATCTAATATGTGGACCGGATCCCAGAGTTTTTCGAACCAGGTCCTCATATTGCAGGTGCAGTTAGTGTAACATACCGCCTGGCAACCGGCTCCTAATCCTGCTTCATTTTCCACCTCCAGACTCCAAGTCTCCACAGTGACGGCGCTGATGATATGGCCGAGCCCCAAAGACACTTGTGACTTCTAGACTATCACCCACCACCACCGCCCGCACATGTGACGTGAGAGGGCCCCTTTATGAAAAATAACGTTTATTAATTTTTCTGTGACCGTGACTCCTTGTTAAAGCTATAACAAATAGTGAAACAATCATCGGCGTTGTCAGCATGTGAATCACAAGGAAGGGTCTGTGCTACATGACAGCAGCAGCTTGGACACTGTGTGGATTAAAAGTGTTTTACAATAGAGACTCACACATTGCAGGTGTCCCTAAGTGATTTATATACCTGTGTATATTTTATTAACTGTGTTACCTGGTATCCAGTTTTGCTGGAGGTTTTTTAAAATAGAGCGCTATAGCCAGAGCTGATGAGATGTATCACAGGATTAGAAACTCTGCAAAGTAAAAGTGTGCTAAATTATATTGACAGCAGAATCACACTATGAATATATCTGTTTCTTGTTCTCTTTGAGGTTGATCCTGATTGGAATTCCCAACAAAGATTGAATTGGACTCCTCATTAAGGACTCTTTAGCATGTTTTGTTTCCAATCCCTGGTCTGTATAATACCATTATTATTGGTTTGGTATAAACACTATTATTGGTTTGGTATTAACACATTTTTATTTATATATACAGGGAGTGCAGAATTATTAGGCAAGTTGTATTTTTGAGGATTCATTTTTTTATTGAACAACAACCATGTTCTCAATGAACCCAAAAAACTCATTAATATCAAAGCTGAATAGTTTTGGAAGTAGTTTTTAGTTTGTTTTTAGTTATAGCTATTTTAGGGGGATATCTGTGTGTGCAGGTGACTATTACTGTGCATAATTATTAGGCAACTTAACAAAAAACAAATATATACCCATTTCAATTATTTATTTTTACCAGTGAAACCAATATAACATCTCAACATTCACAAATATACATTTCTGACATTCAAAAACAAAACAAAAACAAATCAGTGACCAATATAGCCACCTTTCTTTGCAAGGACACTCAAAAGCCTGTCATCCATGGATTCTGTCAGTGTTTTGATCTGTTCACCATCAACATTGCGTGCAGCAGCAACCACAGCCTCCCAGACACTGTTCAGAGAGGTGTACTGTTTTCCCTCCTTGTAAATCTCACATTTGATGATGGACCACAGGTTCTCAATGGGGTTCAGATCAGGTGAACAAGGAGGCCATGTCATTAGATTTTCTTCTTTTATACCCTTTCTTGCCAGCCACGCTATGGAGTACTTGGACGCGTGTGATGGAGCATTGTCCTGCATGAAAATCATGTTTTTCTTGAAGGATGCAGACTTCTTCCTGTACCACTGCTTGAAGAAGGTGTCTTCCAGAAACTGGCAGTAGGACTGGGAGTTGAGCTTGACTCCATCCTCAACCCGAAAAGGCCCCACAAGCTCATCTTTGATGATACCAGCCCAAACCAGTACTCCACCTCCACCTTGCTGGCGTCTGAGTCGGACTGGAGCTCTCTGCCCTTTACCAATCCAGCCACGGGCCCATCCATCTGGCCCATCAAGACTCACTCTCATTTCATCAGTCCATAAAACCTTAGAAAAATCAGTCTTGAGATATTTCTTGGCCCAGTCTTGACGTTTCAGCTTGTGTGTCTTGTTCAGTGGTGGTCGTCTTTCAGCCTTTCTTACCTTGGCCAAGGTATTGCACACCTTGTGCTTTTGGGCACTCCAGTGATGTTGCAGCTCTAAAATATGGCCAAACTGGTGGCAAGTGGCATTTTGGCAGCTGCACGCTTGACTTTTCTCAGTTCATGGGCAGTTATTTTGCGCCTTGGTTTTTCCACATGCTTCTTGCGACCCTGTTGACTATTTTGAATGAAACGCTTGATTGTTCGATGATCACGCTTCAGAAGCTTTGCAATTTTAAGAGTGCTGCATCCCTCTGCAAGATATCTCACTATTTTTTACTTTTCTGAGCCTGTCAAGTCCTTCTTTTGACCCATTTTGCCAAAGGAAAGGAAGTTGCCTAATAATTATGCACACCTGATATAGGGTGTTGATATCATTAGACCACACCCCTTCTCATTACAGAGATGCACATCACCTAATATGCTTAATTGGTAGTAGGCTTTCGAGCCTATACAGCTTGGAGTAAGACAACATGCATAAAGAGGATGATGTGGTCAAAATACTCATTTGCCTAATAATTCTGCACTCCCTGTATATTATATTCACTTGTGTTTTTTGTTTGCACATTTGGCTACATTTTTAGTCACACTCCTACTAATTGAGTTCAGATGTTTCAGCCACACCCATTGCTATCAGGTGCATAGCTATGAAATCTCTGTACACAAACATTGGCACTATAATGGGTCGCACTGAAGAGCTTAGTGACTTTAAACATGGCACTGTTATAGGATGCCACCACAAGTCAATTTGTGAAATTTCTGCCCTATAAATCTGCCTCTGTTGTGCTATTATTGGGAAGTGGAAGCGTCTAGTAGCAACAATAGCCCAGCCACAAAGTGGTAGACAAAGCAAACTCACAGAACAGGTCCATGAGTGCTGAAGTGAATGTTACATAAAAATCACCTATCATATGTTGCATTACAGTCACTACAGAGTTCCGAACTGCCTCTGTTTTCCATTGCCAGGCAGCTGTACACAAAGTTTACTTCAACATGATCAATGCCAAGCTGTAGTGATGTAAAGCACATTGCCACCACTGGACTCTGGATCAGTGAAAACAAGTTCTCTGGAGTGATGAGTCATACTTAACTATGTAGCAGTCTGATGGAAGAATCTTGGTGTGGCAGATACCAGGAGAACACTACCTAACGGGTGCATTTTGCATATTGTAACGTTTGATGGAAAAGGGATAATGGTCTGGCTCGGTTTTTCAGGGTTTGAGCTACGCCCCTTAGTTTCAGTGAAGGGTCATCTTAAAGTGATGGTAAATTTCAGACTCTAAGAATGTTACAATTAAAAATATAGTAGTGTAAAAGCTAAACCACTTCTTTTTTTTTTTAAAGTTTATATATTTTTTATAATAAAAGATTTATACTCCTACTTGGTATCTTCTTTTCCCCACCCCCCTTCATTTCCTCTTTTGGCTGGGCTGTGACTTAGAGAGCAGGCCCACTCACGCTCTACATAGGCTTTCAAAGGGCATGACTTTAAGAGTGTCATATGACTGATTGGATGTTCATTGGGTCGGCATAACATTGTAATAGAAGCATTACTATAGGCAGGGATTTAACCCTTTTCACAGATAGATTAACGAGAGGTACACACACACATACTTTTTTTAATGGCAAAGATTACATACTGTATATGGCGTTAGATTAGCTACAGTTTACCATCACTTTAATGCTACAGGATACAAAGACATATTCGACAATTGGGTGCTTCCAGCTTTGTGGCAGCAGTTTGAAGAAGACCCTTTACTCTTCCAGCATGACTGCACCCCTTCAAAGTGAGATCCATGAAGATATGGTTCGACGAGTCTGGTGTGGAGGAACTCAAGTGGCTTGCATAGTGTATCTCAAGAGGGCAGGACTATGTAACCGTAGGTCCAGTATCAGCTCCTTGTCTTGTTTTTGTATATTAAATACTGCCGCAGTATCTTTTGGTATATTACAAATACAATTATTATTGTTAATAGTAATAATAAGCATTGTAGTCCTCCTCATCATCTGGGCCTTATAGAACTGAGTAAATTTAATACGTCCATGTCCCTATAAAATAGTGAGTGATGTTCAACCGATTGCTGATTACATTACTTTCATACTATTTTAGAAATTTTATCCACAGAAAAAGATAAAACCAGTTGTGTTTGATTTTGTTTACTCTTTGTTCTAATTACTATTCCATTTATTGTTGGGAATAGTTTGTCTAAATAATATAACAATCATGCATTTCTGTATGCTTAAGCTATTTAAGTATCTAAAAAAAAATTACAACTTTAAATTGGGCATTCAAGGTCTTGTGCATGTTTCTGATATTATGCATTTCCTGTAGCCGTGTGTATGTGTTTTTATGATTAACGTTGCCATGGTATCTTACGTTTCTTTATATTTTAGGGCCCCTGTTTTGCAGTCATACCCATTTTTCTGACATCATTTGGTTTAATTGTAATACATTTCTGACTTTGTTTTTCTGTCCTCCACATGTTTCTGATTTCAAAGTATTATGGGAATTGTACACTCTGCATAAAGCTTTTCAAAATCAAAAGCACAGAGATGAAGACATATTTGCAAGGTGTATGTTTTCCTCTTGGCACCATGTTAAGGTCATCTGCAGGGAAAATAGCAGTCCTGTTTTCTTGGACATGAAGACACTGAACATGATTACATTTGTATTAAATTGATTTATTCTGCAAGTTCCCTTTTAATGAAGCAGTTTGCTTTCAATTTGATTTGACTGGTGTAATCAATGGCCCCATTTGGACTGGTTATTGATTACCATTGATTTTGCCTTTTCTAGTAGTACTTGATAATGTGTAAAGTTTGGTACCTAGGTGCTGCTTCAGTTTATGAAATGTGAATATGTAATGACTCAATGTCTCTTGTTAACCACTTAATATAATAATGTTGGTTACATAATTATTTTTATTGCTGCAAAATGTTACTTGGCTGGTCTTATATTGCTAAATTGATTCTTACATAGTTTGGAATTGTATGAATTAAATGTATTGTGTAAATTGTAGAAATAATTTTAATTCATTAAAGTTTACATAGACGTTTATTTTTAAAAATACTTACCTTTGCGTTATGGTAAACATAACGCCAATCCTCCGCTTGCATGTCCTGCTTTCTTTAGCAGAACGATGACGAATCCAGCTTCCTCCATGAAAATATTCCAAATGTTAGGAGACTATAATTAGGGCTGCAACTAACAATTATTTTTATAATCGATCATTTTTTTCGATTAATCAACTAATCAGATAAAAAAAAAATCCCTATATTTAAAATAAAATCCACAACCAAGGGGGGATATTTATCTTTGTTAACTCTCCACTAATGCAAGGGGCCTCTTAAATTAAGTCTGGACTTCATTCTAACTTAATCATTTTTTGAATATCTATATGCAATGGTAAATTACCAACTATAAGGTTAGGGAAAGAATGTCTAGTCCACTCTTAAAATAACAGATATATATTTCTCCTGTTAAGTGTAGTCAGTCCACGGGTCATCCATTACTTATGGGATTATATCTCCTCCCTAACAGGAAGTGCAAGAGGATCACCCAAGCAGAGCTGCTATATAGCTCCTCCCCTCTACGTCATACCCAGTCATTCTCTTGCACCTAACTAATAGATAGGACGTGTGAGAGGACTGTGGTGTGTTAAACTTAGTTTTATTTCTTCAATCAAAAGTTTGTTATTTTAAACGGCACCGGAGTGTGTTGTTTCTTCTCAGGCAGCATTAGAAGAAGAATCTACCTGAGTTTGTCTATGATCTTAGCGGTCTTAACTAAGATCCACTTGCTGTTCTCGGCCATTCTGAGGAGTGAGGTAACTTCAGAACAGGGTATAGCAGGCAGGGCTCACCTGCAAGAAGGTATGTTGCAGTATATTATTTTCTAAAGAATGGAATTGACTGAGAAAATACTGCTAATACCGATGTAATGTAAGTGCAGCCTTAAATGCAGTAGTAGCGACTGGTATCAGGCTGATATGTATGTATGTATACTCTGAGGTATTTCTGGGGAATGGAATTTCACTAAGAAAATACTGTCTATATTTAAGTAATATTTGAGCCTGCACTGCAGTGAAAGCGACTAGCAGCAGGCTTATTAATAACATTTCATAATTTTCATTTTTAAAACGTTTACTGGCATGTTAATCGTTTTTTCTGAGGTACTTGGTGATGAAACTTTATGGGCATGATTTTTACCACATGGCTGTCGTTTGTTTCTGAATAAAAACAGTTTACTGAGCTTCCCCACTGTTGTAATATGAGTGGGAGGGGCCTATTTTAGCGCTTTATTGCGCAGTAAAAATTTAGTCACAGTCTTCCTATTTCTTCCTCCATGATCCAGGACGTCTCTACAGAGCTCAGGGGTCTCCAAAACTAGTTTTGAGGGAGGTAATCACTCACAGCAGACCTGTGATAGTGTGTTTTGACTGTGATAAAAACGTTAATATTAAATTGTTATCCGTTTTTTTGGGTATTAAGGAGTTAATCATCCATTTGCTGGTGGGTGCAATCCTTTGCTAACTTAATACATTTACTGTGAAAAATTGGTTGCTATAACTATTTTGGTTCATTGTTATTTCAACTGTGACAGTTTTTTTGTGCTTCTTAAAGGCACAGTAGCGTTTTTTATATTGCTTGCAAATTTATTTAGAAAAGTATTTCCAAGCTTGCTAGTCTCATTGCTAGTTTGTTTAAACATGTCTGACACAGATGAATCTCTTTGTTCACTATGTTTAAAGGCCAATGTGGAGCCCAATAGAAATTTGTGTACTAATTGCATTGATGCTACTTTAAATAAAAGCCAATCTGTACATGTAAAGAAATTATCACCAGACAACGAGGGGGAAGTTATGCCGACTAACTCTCCTCACGTGTCAGTACCTTTGCCTCCCGCTCAGGAGGTGCGTGATATTGTGGCGCCAAGTACATCAGGGCGGCCCATACAAATCACTTTGCAAGACATGGCTAATGTTATGACTGAAGTACTATCTAAATTGCCAGAATTTAGGGGTAAACGCGATCACTCTGGGGTAAGAACAGAGTGCGCGGATAATAATAGAGCCATGTCTGATACTGCGTCACAATTTGCAGAACATGAGGACGGAGAACTTCATTCTGTGGGTGACGGTTCTGATCCAAGTAAACTGGACTCAGACATTTCAAATTTTAAATTTAAACTTGAGAACCTCCGTGTATTACTAGCGGAGGTATTAGCGGCTCTGAATGATTGTAACACGGTTGCAATTCCAGAGAAAGTATGTAGGCTGGATAAATATTTTGCGGTACCGGCGTGTACTGACGTTTTTCCTATACCTAAAAGGCTTACAGAGATTGTTAACAAGGAGTGGGATAGACCCGGTGTGCCTTTTTCACCCCCTCCTATATTTAGAAAAATGTTTCCAATAGCCGCCACCACACGGGACTTATGGCAGACGGTCCCTAAGGTGGAGGGAGCAGTTTCTACTCTGGCTAAGCGCACCACTATCCCGGTGGAGGATAGCTGTGCTTTTTCAGATCCAATGGATAAAAAGATAGAGGGTTACCTTAAGAAAATGTTTGTTCAGCAAGGTTTTATATTACAACCCCTTGCATGCATTGCGCCTGTCACGGCTGCGGCGGCATTCTGGTTTGAGTCTCTGGAAGAGACCCTTAGCACAGTTCCATTGGATGAGATTATAGACAAGCTTAAAGTCCTTAAGCTAGCTAATTCATTTATTTCTGATGCCTTAGTACACTTAACTAAACTTACGGCTAAGAACTCCGGATTCGCCATTCAAGCGCGTAGAGCGCTGTGGCTTAAATCCTGGTCAGCTGATGTGACTTCTAAATCTAAATTGCTTAACATTCCATTCAAAGGGCAGACATTATTCGGGCCCGGTTTGAAAGAAATTATCGCTGACATTACTGGAGGTAAGGGCCATGCCCTGCCTCAAGACAGGGCCAAACCAAGGGCTAAACAGTCTAATTTTCGTGCCTTTCATAACTTCAAGGCAGGAGCAGCATCAACTTCCTCCGCTCCAAGACAGGAAGGAACTGTTGCTCGCTACAGACAGGGCTGGAAACCTAACCAGTCCTGGAACAAGGGCAAGCAGGCCAGAAAACCTGCTGCTGCCCCTAAGACAGCATGAAGTGAGGGCCCCCGATCCGGAAACGGATCTAGTGGGGGGCAGACTTTCTCTCTTCGCCCAGGCTTGGGCAAGAGATGTCCAGGATCCCTGGGCGTTAGAGATCATATCTCAGGGATATCTTCTGGACTTCAAAGCTTCTCCTCCACAAGGGAGATTTCATCTTTCAAGGTTATCAGCAAACCAGATAAAGAAAGAGGCGTTTCTACGCTGTGTACAAGACCTCTTACTAATGGGAGTGATCCACCCAGTTCCGCGGTCGGAACACGGACAAGGGTTTTATTCAAATCTGTTTGTGGTTCCCAAAAAAGAGGGAACCTTCAGACCAATCTTGGACTTAAAGATCCTAAACAAATTCCTAAGAGTTCCATCGTTCAAAATGGAAACTATTCGGACCATCTTACCTATGATCCAAGAGGGTCAGTACATGACCACAGTGGATTTTAAGGATGCCTACCTTCACATACCGATTCACAAGGATCATTACCGGTATCTAAGGTTTGCCTTCCTAAACAGGCATTACCAGTTTGTAGCTCTTCCCTTCGGGTTAGCTACAGCTCCAAGAATCTTTACAAAGGTTCTGGGCTCTCTTCTGGCGGTACTAAGACCGCGAGGAATAGCGGTAGTTCCGTACCTAGACGACATTCTGATACAAGCGTCAAGTTTCCAAACTGCCAAGTCTCATACAGAGTTAGTTCTGGCATTTCTAAGGTCGCACGGGTGGAAGGTGAACGTAGAAAAGAGTTCTCTATTGCCACTCACAAGAGTTCCCTTCTTAGGGACTCTTATAGATTCTGTAGAAATGAAAATTTACCTGACAGAGGACAGGTTATCAAAACTTCTAAATGCTTGCCGGGTCCTTCATTCTGTTCAACACCCGTCAGTGGCTCAATGCATGGAGGTAATCGGCTTAATGGTAGCGGCAATGGACATAGTACCTTTTGCACGCCTGCATCTCAGACCGCTGCAATTGTGCATGCTAAGTCAGTGGAATGGGGATTACTCAGATTTGTCCCCTATGCTAAATCTGGATCAAGAGACCAGAGATTCTCTTCTATGGTGGCTTTCTCGGCCACATCTGTCCAGGGGGATGCCCTTCCGCAGGCCAGATTGGACGATTGTAACAACAGACGCCAGCCTTCTAGGTTGGGGCGCAGTCTGGAATTCCCTGAAGACTCAGGGATCATTGACTCAGGAGGAGAGACTCCTTCCAATAAACATTCTGGAATTAAGAGCAGTTTTCAATGCTCTTCTGGCTTGGCCTCAGTTAGCAACTCTGAGGTTCATCAGGTTTCAGTCGGACAACATCACGACTGTGGCTTACATCAACCATCAGGGAGGGACAAGGAGTTCCCTAGCGATGATGGAAGTCTCAAAGATAATTCGCTGGGCAGAGTCTCACTCTTGCCACCTGTCAGCGATCCACATCCCAGGCGTGGAGAACTGGGAGGCGGATTTCCTAAGTCGCCAGACTTTTCATCCGGGGGAGTGGGAACTTCATCCGGAGGTGTTTGCCCAACTGCTTCATCATTGGGGCAAACCAGATCTGGATCTCATGGCTTCTCGCCAGAACGCCAAGCTTCCTTGTTACGGATCCAGGTCCAGGGACCCGGGAGCGGTACTGATAGATGCTCTGACAGCACCTTGGGTCTTCAACATGGCTTATGTGTTTCCACCCTTCCCGATGCTTCCTCGATTGATTGCCAGGATCAAACAGGAGAGAGCATCGATGATTCTAATAGCGCCTGCGTGGCCACGCAGGACCTGGTATGCAGATCTAGTGGACATGTCGTCCTGTCCACCATGGTCTCTGCCTCTGAGACAGGACCTTCTGATTCAGGGTCCTTTCAAACATCCAAATCTAACTTCTCTGAGGCTGACTGCATGGAGATTGAACGCTTGATTCTATCAAAGCGGGGATTTTCGGAGTCAGTGATTGATACCTTAATACAGGCTAGGAAACCTGTTACCAGGAAAATTTACCATAAAATATGGCGTAAATACTTATATTGGTGCGAATCCAAGAGTTACTCATGGAGTAAGGTTAGGATTCCTAGGATATTGTCTTTTCTACAAGAAGGTTTAGAAAAGGGTTTATCTGCTAGTTCGTTAAAGGGACAGATCTCAGCTCTGTCTATCCTTTTACACAAACGTCTGTCAGAAGTTCCAGACGTTCAGGCTTTTTGTCAGGCTTTGGCTAGGATTAAGCCTGTGTTTAAGACTGTTGCTCCGCCGTGGAGCTTAAACTTAGTTCTTAACGTTCTGCAAGGTGTTCCGTTTGAACCCCTTCATTCCATTGATATCAAGCTGTTATCTTGGAAAGTTCTGTTTTTAATGGCTATTTCCTCGGCTCGAAGAGTCTCTGAGTTATCGGCCTTACATTGTGATTCTCCTTATCTGATTTTTCATTCAGACAAGGTAGTTCTGCGTACTAAACCTGGGTTCTTACCTAAGGTAGTCACTAACAAGAATATCAATCAAGAGATTGTTGTTCCATCATTGTGCCCTAACCCTTCTTCAAAGAAGGAACGACTTCTGCACAATCTGGACGTCGTCCGTGCCCTGAAATTTTATTTGCAGGCAACTAAGGATTTTCGTCAAACTTCTTCCCTGTTTGTCGTTTATTCTGGACAGAGGAGAGGTCAAAAAGCTTCGGCTACCTCTCTCTCTTTTTGGCTTCGTAGCATAATACGTTTAGCCTATGAGACTGCTGGACAGCAGCCTCCTGAAAGGATTACAGCTCATTCTGCTAGAGCTGTGGCTTCCACTTGGGCCTTTAAGAATGAGGCCTCTGTTGAACAGATTTGCAAGGCTGCAACTTGGTCTTCACTTCACACTTTTTCAAAATTTTACAAATTTGACACTTTTGCTTCTTCGGAGGCTGTTTTTGGGAGAAAGGTTCTACAGGCAGTGGTTCCTTCCGTGTAAAGATCCTGCCTGTCCCTCCCGTCATCCGTGTACTTTTAGCTTTGGTATTGGTATCCCATAAGTAATGGATGACCCGTGGACTGACTACACTTAACAGGAGAAAATATAATTTATGCTTACCTGATAAATTCCTTTCTCCTGTAGTGTAGTCAGTCCACGGCCCACCCTGTTTTTTATGGCAGGTCTAAATTTTAAATTAAACTCCAGTCACCACTGCACCCTATAGTTTCTCCTTTCTCGTTTGGTTTCGGTCGAATGACTGGGTATGACGTAGAGGGGAGGAGCTATATAGCAGCTCTGCTTGGGTGATCCTCTTGCACTTCCTGTTAGGGAGGAGATATAATTCCATAAGTAATGGATGACCCGTGGACTGACTACACTACAGGAGAAAGGAATTGATCAGGTAAGCATAAATTATATTTTTAAAGACTCTACTGTTCAGGGATGCTTACAACCAACACCATCCTTTCCTAATACCAGTCCCTCTCCTCCATTGCTATTCCCTTCAACACCCTTAGCATGTAAGCCTAAGAGCCCAACTGTTTGCAGATCACCTTCATAAGAGCTGATTACAACAGTGCAACTCTCAGCAGGGCCCTCTACCCATTTGATCCCTATAAATGTTACCTTGTATACCGCCTATGTTTATAGCGCTGCGGAATCTGTTGGTGCTCTACAAATAACCAATAATAATAAGAGGTTGAATTTGGTACATATTACAGTTTATTAAAAATATAAACATTTTAAAAAAGCACTACGGACTATATATCAATAACAGGACAAAGCCTTACACATTTATCTATATAGTACATATAATCAGCAATAGCAAGCAACCAGCTAATAATTGTGCAAACATATAATAGTGCACATCAATTTAAATAGCATATCCCATCAATCCAGGGCTAGGTGTAAATAACAAGCTCAACACTATATTATGCAAAGCATAGTCCCAAATCACCTGATTTAATAATAACAATCCAAATAATGATTCCTATTATTTCTGGGCTGCACATAAGCCAGGAGTAGTTGTAAACTTATACTGTCCTAAAAAGTAAAAAGTAAACATCTGTAGACATCCTTTAGGCTACGGGCATAACCATAAAACACAATACCATGTGCAGGAGTTCATTGGAGTGAAGCAGCTGGTGCTGTGCACAGACCAACTAATTGCAAACCAACTAATCGATTATGAGATTCGTTGAAAACTTTTCATAATCGATTATATTGATTAGTTGTTCCAGCTCTAGTATATATTGTTATAGATAATGCACCATCCCCAGACTGAGAGGAAGATTTTTATAAGACTATGTAGGAAAAACTATAAGGCCTCTAAAACATATTAGTACAATTCTATATATATAAAATGATGGTATTGAAACTGCAGAGATAAAACATTTCCTATGTATATATAATGTTAAGACTATAAAAATATATTCCCAAATGGTAGGTAGTAGCCACTCTTGGGCTGCTTAGAATGTTGTTTGACTAGAGAAAGGGAATTATGGGATGGGAATATTTTTAAGACCATACTAGGATTGTGGTATTATGATGTAGTGTCTATGGGAACATTTATGCTATATACAGTATATTCTAGGAAAAAAACAAAAAGAAAAGTAAGGAAAAAATATTAAATTGTCCACTTAGAACACTAAAGAAGGTAAGCGCTAAAAAAAGGGACCATAATGGTCTGGGACCCATCACAATAATACAATTCTATATATAAAAAATAATATATTGAAATTACAAAGATAAAACACTTCCCATGTACAAGTTGTGCTCATAAGTTTACATACCCTGTCAGAATTTGATTTCTTGGCCACTTTTCAGAGAATATGAATGATAACACAAAAACTTTTCTTTCACTCATGGTTAGTGTCTGACTGAAGCCATTTATTATCAATCAACTGTGTTTACTCTTTTTAAATCATAATGACAACAGAAACTACCCAAATGACCCTGATCAAAAGTTTACATACCCTGGTGATTTTGGCCTGATAACATGCACACAAGTTGACACAAAGGGGTTTGAATGGCTATTAAAGGTAACCATCCTCAACTGTGATCTGTTTTCTTGTAATTAGTGTGTGTGTATAAAAGGGCAATGAGTTTCTGGACTCCTAACAAACCCTTGCATCTTTCATCCAGTGCTGCACTGACAATTCTGGATTCTGAGTCACGGGGAAAGCAAAAGAATTGTCAAAGGATCTGCGGGAACAGGTAGTTTAACTGTATAAAACAGGAAAGGAATATAAAAAGATATCCAAGGAACTGATAATGCAAATCAGCAGTGTTCAAACTCTAATAAAGAAGTTGAAAATGAGGGGTTCTGTTGAAACCAAACCACTGTAGACCAACTAAAATTTCAGCCACAACTCCCAGGAAAATTGTTTGGGATGCAAAGACAAACCCACAAATAACTTCAGGTGAAATACAGGACATGTGGTGTGGCTGTTTCAAGATGCACAATAAGGAGGCACTTGAAGAAAGATGGGCTGCATGGTCGAGTCGCCAGAAGAAAGCCATTACTACGCAAATGCCACAAAGTAACCCGCTTACAATACGACAAACAGCACAGAGACAAGCCTCAAACCTTCTGGCACAAAGTCTTTTGGAGTGATGAGACCAAAATTGACGTTTTTAGCCACAACCATAAACGCTACATTTGGAGAGGAGTCAACAAGGCCTATGATGAAAGGTATACCATTCCTACTGTGAAACACGGAGGTGGATCGCTGATGTTTTGGGGATGTGTGAGCTACAAAGGCACAGGAAATTGCCTCATTTTCCACTTCTTGATTAGAGTTTGAACACTGCTGATTTGCATTCTCAGTTCCTTGGATATCTTTTTATATCCCTTTCCTGTTTAATACTGTTCAACTACCTTTTTCCCACAGATCCTTTGACAATTCTTTTTCTTTCCCCATGACTCAGAATCCAGAAACGTCAGTGCAGCACTGGATGAAAGATGCAAGGGTCTGTCAGGAGTCCAGAAACTCATTGACCTTTTATACACACACACTAATTACAAGCAAACAGATCACAGGTGAGGATGGTTACCTTTAATAGTCATTCAAACCCCTTTGTGTCAACTTGTCTGTATGTTATCAGGCCAAAATCACCAGGGTATGTAAACTTTAGATCAGGGTCATTTGGGTAGTTTCTGTTGTCATTATGATTTAAAAAGAGTAAACACAGTTGATTGATAATAAATGGCTTCAGCCAAACACTAACCATGAGTGAAAAAAAAGTTTTTGTGTTATCATTCATATTCTCTGAAAAATGGCCAAGAAATCATAAATTCTGCCAGGGTATGTAAACTTATGAGCACAACTGTATATACAATATTAAGACCATAAAAAATATATCCCCAAATGGTAGGTAACAGCCACTCTTGGGCTACTTAAAATGTTGTTTCACTAGAAAAAGGGAATTATGGGATGGGAATATTTTTAAGACTGTACTAGGATTGTGGAATTATGAAGTAGCATCTATGGGAACATTTATAGTATATATATTCTAGGAAAAAAACAAAAAGAAAGGTAAAATATTAAATATTTTGGCCTTCAAATAGTGTTTGAGCAGCTCAGTAAGAGGGATATTGTTCAAGTTGCACAGGCCACTTTTGGACCTTTTAAAAAGATGAAAAAGCTATAGTACATTTATAAATATAGTAAGTAATCCGCTCATTAAACCTTTAGTTAACTATATGAAATCGGTTAAAATTTGAGGATTTGTTGTCACTGACAATGTGCAGAGGAATTAACTCTATAGCCCCCTGTGTAATATTTAATCCTCGTATTTATAGGCTAACCTTCTTCCATAAATCATAATCCAATAGCAGCTTAACTCTATTACACTACATAAGATTGTTCGTGTACAAACACCAATAATGCCTTGGTTAAATAAGAGGTCTTATTTTATTCATAGAGTAAAACATAGCTAACTCTATAACCATTATAGAGCTGAGGGGACCACCTCACACATGCAGATGTCTATGCCAATTTATTATATGTGATAAGTAGTCATCCCCACAACATATCCATCTATAACATTATATAATAGCTTAAAAGGATATTAAAGACTACATAAAAAACAACATCTTTGGAAGGAATTGAGAAATTATGCTGGCAGTTCTTGCATGTATACATATGTTGCAGAAGCACTTATGTATGGTTGAGAGGTGGGGAGGTTATAGTATCATACTATTCATCTTAACTGAGGCAATGATATGTACAGATATGGAACTGAAAAACTGTTTCAGCAATTATACTATACACGTAGGATAAAAAAGAAGGAAAAAAAATAAAATATGTTTAATCCTTTCAAGGCAGAACATCAATTTTTATAAAACCGCAGATTTCCAGTGATTTTTAGTGTGTGTGTGTGTGTGTAGAGTGTCTGATTGTTTATATTTCTTTAATACACTTGTATGGATGATATGTAAGTATGAAATATAATTTGATGTCACAACTGCACTTTGAAATAATATAAATAAGGGTATAGCAATCTTTTCTGTGCAAATATTATTTCCATCTAATACGAGGAGAGTCCATGGCTTCATTACTGGTGGGAAATACAGAACCTGGCCACCAGTAGGAGGCAAAGACACTCCAGCCAAAGGCTTATATACCTCCCCACTGCCCTCATCCCCCAGTTATTCTTTGCCTTTCGTCACAGGACGAGCAGTGGCGAGATCCAGAGGGATAGCAGTGGCTCCTTATCTGGACGACATTCTGGTTCAGGCTCCGTCCTGCCAGCTGGCAGAGGACCACTCGAGTGCTCTACTTCTTCTTCTGCAATCTCATGGATGGATGGTAAACTTGGGAAAGAGTTCTCTGGTTCCAGTACCAGAGTGGAGTTCCTGGGCACGATAATAGACACCATTGCCATGAAGATATTCCTAACAGATGAGACATTACAAGATTGTCTCCAGCTGTCTTGCCCTCCAATCCTCCTCAAGTCCATCAGTAGCTCGGTGCATGGAGGGGATTGGGCTCATGGTATCCACTATAGATGTCAATCCATTCGCCAGATTCCATCTCGGCCTCTTCAGCTGTGCATGCTGAGGCAGTGGAACGGCGATCATTCGGAACTGTCCCGACTGATCTCTCTGGTTAACGGGTCGAGGGAGTCTCTCTCTTGGTGGCTCCGTCCAGACCAGCTGTCCCAGGGAACATCCTTCCTCAGATCTTCTTGGGAGATTGTGACTACAGACGGGAGTCTTTCAGGTTGGGGAGCCAGGAAGGCACAGGGCAGGTGGAATCGGAAGGAGTCTCTTCTCCCAATCAACATCCTGGATTTTCTGGCGATCTTCAGTGCTCTGGAGGCTTGGCCTCTCCTGGGTCCATTCAAGTTCATCAGATTCAAGTTGGACAACATTACCTTGATGGCCTATATCAACCACCGGGGGGAACAAGAAGCTCCCTGCCCATGAGGGAAGTATCTCGGATTCTGGAGTGGGCGGAAGCCCACAAATGCTCGCTATCAGCGATCCACATCCCGGATGTGGACAACTGGGAAGTCGACTTTCTCAGCAGACAATCTTTTCATCTTCACCCCAAAGTGTTTGCAAAGATTTTCAACAGTTGGGGGACTCCGGAGATAGATCTCATGGCGTCCAGACTCAAGTTCAAGCTACCCAGATACGGGTCGCCGTCCAGGGACCCTCAGGCAGAGCTGGTAGATGCCTTAGCAGTGCCTTGGGAATTCAACCTAGTGTACATATTTTCACCGTTACCACTCCTACCTCGTGTAGTGGCACACATCAAACAGGAGCAAATGTCAACTATTCTGATGGCTCCATCGTGGCCGCAGAGGACATGGTTTGTGGACCTAGTGGGGATGTCTTTGTCCCCTCCATGGAGGTTGCCCTGTCGCAGGAAACTGCTGGTAAAGGGCCCCTTTTTGCATCAGAATCTAGATTCTCTGAGGCTGACTGCGTGGAGATTAAACGCTTTCTGAGAGGGGTTTTTCTGAGAGGGTGATTGATACTCTCATTCAAACCAGAAAGCCGGTCACCCGTCGCATCTATTATATGGTGTGGAGGACCTACTTACTCTGTTGTGAATCTCGTGGATATTCCTGGCATAAGGTCAAGGTCTCCAAAATTCTTTCCTTCCGGTCTAGAAAAGGGACTTGCCGCCAGTTCCTTAAGCTCTATATGTGCTGTTACACAAAAAGCTCGCTGAGTTTCCTGATATTCAATTTTTTGTTCAGGCTCTGTCCAGGATCAGGCCTGTGTTTAGACATTCTGCTCCCCCTTGGAGTTTGAATTTGGTTCTGAAGGTTTTTCAGGGGCCTCCGTTTGAGCCTATGCATTCTCTTGATATTAAGACTCTGTCTTGGAAGGTTCTTTTTCTACTGGCCATTGCTTCTGCACGCAGAGTGTCTGAATTAGCGGCCTTACAATGTGAGCCTCCTTACCTAGTTTTCCATGCAGATAAGGCAGTCCTCACTGGACTGGGATTTCTCCCTAAGGTGGTGACTGATCGCAACATTAATCAGGAGATTGTGGTTCCTTCCTTGTGTCCTAAACCTGCTTCATAACTTGGATGTGGTTTCGAGCTTTGAAATTCTATCTTCGGGCTACAAAGGATTTCAGACAAACTTCAGCTTTGTTGTCTATTCGGGGAAACGCAAGGGGTTGAAGGCTTCCTTTACTTCCCTATCATTTTGGCTGAGGAGCATGATTTGTTGGGCTTATGAGACAGCGGGACATACGCCTCCTCAGAGGATTACGGCTCACTCAACTAGAGCTGTGGCTTCTTCTTGGGCCTTTAAAAATTAGGCCTATATGGAGCAGATTTGTAAGGCAGCTACCTGGACCTCCTTGCATACTTTTACAAAGTTTTACAAATTTGATGTTTTTGCTTCGGCTGAAGCAGCTTTTGGGAGAAAGGTTTTTGTGGTGCCTTCAGAATAGGGTCCTCCTCCTTTTTACCTCCCATTTTTCATTCAGTGTCCTCTAGAGCTTGGGTATTTGTTTCCCACAAGTAATGAATGAAGCCGTGGACTCTCCTCGTATTAGATGGAGAACATAAATTATGCTTACCTGATAATTTCATTTCCATCATTTCCGCCTGGTTCTCTGTTGGGTGGACCTAAATTTATTTAGGTTTTTCTTCTGGCACCTTTTATACCCTGATATTTCTCCTACTGTTCCTTGTTCCCTCGGCAGAATGACTGGGGGATGAGGGGAGTGGGGGAGGTATTTAAGCCTTTGGCTGGGGTGTCTTTGCCTGCTCCTGGTGGCCAGGTTCTGTATTTCCCACAAGTAATGAATGAAGCCGTGGATTCTCCTCGTAACAATGGAAATTAAATTATTAGGTAAGCATAATTTATGTTTTTGCATTTCAGTAAATACACAGTCAAGTCCACACTCAATTTTAACAACTTTAGCAGCAACATTTTAAATGCACTTTGTTTTCGGACTTCAGTTTCCCTTTAAAGGGACATTATACACTAGATTTTTCTTTGCATAAATGTTTTGTAGATGATCCATTTTTATAGCCCATTTGGGTGTGTTTTTGTAAAAATGTATAGTTTTGCTTATTTTTATATAACATTGTGCTGATTTTCAGACTCCTAACCAAGCCCCAAAGCTTTAGATGTATACTGATGTATTCAGACTTAAGACTGCTTCTGTTTGTATAATGGGTCTTTTCATATGCAGGAGGGGGGGCGTTCTGCTATCAGCCTCTTTCAGTGGGTGTCCCAGGCTTATCTTAACAATATTAAATTGTGAGCTTCTAAGTAAGTTTTTATAAGTTTTACTTACACTGGATTTTTGTATCAGTATCTGTGCATATTATTCTTTATAGTAGTGTCTCTATTACATGCAGTTAAATGGAAATTGGTGTATACTGCCCCTTTAAGTGAAGTAGGGAAGTGTGAGAAACCCCTGTTGTTGCAGTTGGAAGAAGCAGAAGACAAATTGGGAACCAAAAAATTAAGGTAGACTGTAGGTTTTAGCAAATACTTAGGTTTCTTTTTTTATTTCAGATCATTTTAAAGGGCAATGTTTAGTGGCCTTAGGTGTTATGAAACTTCCTTGGGTGTTGGGAAATGGTTGTGCTTGTGAGGGCCATAGATAATGATGGTATTCAGTGTTCTCCACAGAAAATTTTGCCAGTCAGGTGGGATTATGAAGTAGCTGGGTGGGGGCAGTGTAATATTTTCTAATATTATATAATTTTGTGCTATTGAAATTTAATATACATTTATTTAATGATAACTTGTGCAATACAAATTGGACATTTTTAATATGAACTAATTTTAGCTTAATATTGGCTAAAATCAGACAAGTGCTGCACCCGCTAAAATGATCCTGGGGAGAACATGGTGTTGATCTATGATTGGTTGTATAGGGAGGGTAAGTTTGCCTTGAGGTATGAGCTGTACACAATTAGGCCTGTATTTAACAAAGTCTGGCGGACCTGATCCGACAGTGCGGATCAGGTCCGCCAGACCTCGCTGAATACGAAGAGCTGCTGGTGCAACGCCGCCCCCTGCAGACTCGCGGCCAATAGGCCGCCAGCAGGGAGGTGTCAATCAATCCGATCGTACTCGATCGGGTTGATTTCCGGCGATGTCTGTCCGCTTGCTCAGAGCAGGCGGACAGGGTTATGGAGCAGCGGTCTTTGTGACCGCTGCTTCATAACTGCTGTTTCTGGCGAGTCTGCAGGCTCGCCAGAAACACGGGGCATCAAGCTCCATTCGGAGCTTGATAGATAGGCCCCATTATCTGAGTTGGGGTCAGAAAGCAAATTGTTTTATAGTGGTTAAGGATTAGTTGCAGTTAGGAGGGCTAGCGTTTGGGGGTTTCAATTCCCTTACACAGCAACAAATTTTCTTAAGTTTCCAATTTACTTCTATTATCAAATTTCTTATTATGGTATTCTTTGTTGAAGAGATACCTCGGTAGGTGTCTGGAGTACTTTATGGCAGGAACAAATTTCTGCCATATAGTGCTTTAGAAATATGCACACACCTGAGCATTTTTCAACAAAAGATACCACAATGAACGATCATTACTGTGGTTGTGAGGGTCTGAGGATCCCCCTAATGTTGGAATAACAATGGTACCTGTTGCTTACTTACACATGTTTATTACACTCAGATTGATTTACATTTTTTGCTATGGCTATCGTATGAACGTTATTGGTAATCATTATTTCAAAATAGTCGTTAGACTGCATAGCTGCATTATTAGTGCATCATTACAAAAATAACCCCCTAATGTAATATGGCTGCACACATCGAGCCATACACAGAGTTTTTGCTATTACAGATCCATTTTTCTATTGACTCTTAAGGTTTATAATAAAAAATATAGTTTCTTTTTACATTCCCTCATTACGTTATGATTATACAGATATACACATTCACGTGCCATGCATTTATACCCCATATGGTGCTTTATTCTTTGTTTAAATGCGTTATTATTTTTAATACTGAGTGACTGGTGGGCAGATTACTTTGTAGCAGATGGATTTGTGACTGCAGTGATTGAGAGTATTTATCTCCTGAGTCTGTGGGTGGGTAGTTCATGTGGGCTTGTATCTAGGTAAGGACATTAGGTAAAATACTGAAATGTATTTTATGCTTTATGCTACATGTCAAAATATATCTAATAATTGAAAGTCTAGTTGGTTAATAGAGGCAATGCATATATTGGTTCAATTCCAATTAAATAAACACTATTACTAATATCACATGCACCTTTATTGGATCCTGCTCATATAGAGCTCTCGTCCAACCCATTAGAAAAGTTTTCTGCAGAAACTTCCAAATCATCTTCTGTGCTTTTTTTATCATTCCAATCCATTAGAAGAACTTATATTCAGTTTAGTTAAGATAATATTCTAGGTGAAACTTCTGAGTGGCATACTACTGAACTTTGAGTGGGCTCAAGATGTGTGAGATCCCTGTTTGCCCCTTTAACAAATTAGGAGGAGCAGATCAAGGGTTCGATTTATCAAGCTACGGTGGACCGGGGTGTACATATGTGCCCCTGTCCACCGCAGCTCGCCTCTGGCAAACTGAATACCATTGTACAAGAACGCTATTTTGCGCTCTTGTGCAATGCTGCCCCTTGCACCCGCACAGCCAATCACACGCGGGCAGGAGCTGTCAATCTACCCGGTCGGATGAGACCGGGGAGATAGAAATTCGCCACCTTAAAGGTGGCAAAGAGTTTAGGGAAGCAGCCGTCTTATGACCGCTGCTTTATAAATACTGACTCCAGGTTCTCTTGTGAGAACCTGCAGTCGTAGGGGGGGTGAAGTCTGGCAAAACCTTTGATAAATCGACCCCTAAACAATCATGACTAAGGCTTCGGGGTGATATTACCCTGGCATTTTAAGCTGGCGACTACTGTCATCGTGGAACTTTGTCCTGATGAGGCATATATCGTAACCAGCTGCCATTCCAAGTTTGCTGACATATGGATATATATTTGACTATAGATTGTATGTAAGACTTATGTTGGCTCTGATGATATGTTTGAAGCTTCTTTTGTATTTTCATTCTAGGCTAGCATACTGTTTCCTTTTTTTGTAACGGTTAGGCTCTTCATTATATTATAGTGGCTCTACATAGTATTAAGCATCCATAACGAAGAGATAATGTGTAATAGAGTCTTGATCAGCCTGTCAACAGTTTTTAAAGAATGGCTAATATATAACAGATGTCTATCTAGATAGGGTTATAACTCTTAGGCTGCTTGCTTTTTATTTTAATAGTACCCTATCTAAAGTTCAACCAGTCTATATTTAAAGGGACATTGTACACTAGACTTTTCTTTGCATAAATGTTTTGTAGATGATCCATTTATATAGCCCATCTGGGTGTGTTTTTGTAAAAATGTATAGTTTTGCTTATTTTTAAATAACATTGTGCTGATTTTCAGACTCCTAACCAAGCCCCAAAGCTTTAGATGTATACTGATGTATTCAGATAGAGCATGCAATTTTAAGCAACGTTCTAATTTACTCCTATTATCAAATTCTTTACATTCTCTTGGTATCTTTATTTGAAATGCAAGAATGTAAGTTTAGATGCCGACCCATTTTTGGTGAACACACTGTGTTGTTCTTGCTGATTGGTGGGTAAATTCACCTACCAATAAATAAGTGCTTTCCATGGTCCTGAACCAAAAAACAGCTTAGCTGCCTTCTTTTTCAAATAAAGAAAGCAAGGGAATGAAGAACAATTGATAATAGGTGTAAATTAGAAAGTTGTTTAAAATTGCATGCTCTATCTGAATCACAAAAGAAAAAAAATGGGTTCAGTGTCCCTTTAAGACTGCTTCTGTTTGTATAATGGGTCTTTTCATATGTAGGGGGTTCTGCTATCAGTCCCTTTCAGTGGGTGTCCTAGCCTAATCTCATCAACGGTGCTTAATTGGGAGCTTCTAAGTAAGTTTTTAAAAGGTTTTATACTGGATTTTTATATCAGTATCTGTGTATAGTATTCTTTATAGTAGTGTTTATTACATGCAGTTATTTAAAAATTGATGTATACTGCCCCTTTAAGATATTGCCTGTTATTTTTCATCTACAGTGCCCAGCACAAATACTTTTCAAATATTATGTTAAGTGCTGCTCTATGTGATACAATTATCTGTTATTATTTGTGCTAGTTTTCTGTGAGTACTTTCTTGTTGCATGACCCTTAGTGGGTCCTTTTGGTAAATTTAGACCGTTTTATTGTCGTGTGAATTTTTTATGCAGTGTTAGCAATTCATCTCAGGTATAAGCAGAGCAATGTCTTTACACTGTTGTCTATCTAACTACATCCGTAGCACTGTTGGCGGTAGAGACAGTGGGTTTTGCTTGACTTCCCCTTTTTTGTGGGGAGGCTGTACTTAAAGGGATAGGAAAGTCAAATTTAAACTTGCATGATTCAGATAGAGCATGTCATTTTAAGACACTTAAATTCACTTCTATTTTCAAATGTGCTTCATTCTCTTAGTATCCCTTGTTGAAAAAGAATACACGCATATCCTACACTAGTGGGAGCTGCTGCTAATTGGTGCCTGCACACATTTGTCTCTTGTGATTGGCTAACTAGATGTGTTCAGCTTCCTGTCAGTAGTGCAATGTTGTTCCTTCAGCAATGGATAACAAGAGAATTAAGCAAATTTGATAAAGTAAATTGGGAAATTGTTTAAAATTGTATGTTCTATCCAAATCATAAAAGAAAAGTTTTGGGTTTACTATCCCTTTAATGATAATAGAGTGTGGGGCATTAGTGTACCTCTTTTGAACGAAATTGCTACACAGTTTATTTTTGCAATGGTTACCGTTATTAAAAACGCATTAAGGGAAATTAGGTAAGCTGTCTTTATATGTTCTCTTGCTTTATATAAAACTATGTTAGAGCCCTTTTTGTCTTGGTTCATGTATCTTTGAGTTAAAGGGACACTAAACCCAAATTTCTCTTGTAAAGGTGTATCCAGTCCACGGGTTCATCCATTACTTGTGGGATATTCTCCTTCCCAACAGGAAGTTGCAAGAGGACACCCACAGCAGAGCTGTCTATATAGCTCCTCCCCTAACTGCCACCCCCAGTCATTCTCTTGCAATTCTCGACAAGAAAGGAAGTATCAAGAGATATGTGGTGACTTAGTGTAGTTTTTACCTTCAATCAAGAGTTTGTTATTTTTAAACGGTACCGGCGTTGTACTATTTTACTCTCAGGCAGAAATTGGAAGAAGAATCTGCCTGGAGGTTGATGATCTTAGCGGTTTGTAACTAAGGTCCACTGCTGTTCTCACACATAACTGAAGAGTATGGAAAGAAAACTTCAGCTGGGGGGACGGTTTGCAGATCACCTGCTTTGAGGTATGTTCAGTATTTTTTTTTCTAGAGAGATGATAAGGTCTAGAAAATGCTGACAGTGCCTGGTATATTTGAGGTAAGCCTGATACAGTGATTTAACAACGACTGGGATCATGCTTATAAGATAAGGGTAATATTCATGTTAATTCTCATATTACTTAGTGTAAAAACGTTTGCATAACTTACAGAAAAAACGTTTTTTCTCTGAGGGTGATAAATCTTTTTTTGGGGCCTAGTTTTCCACATGGCTTGTTAGATTACTCCTAGGAGTACTTTTTTAAGGCACTCTGACATTGAGTGCATGGTGGGAGGGGCCTATTTTCGCGGTGGGTGCAATGCTGCTTTGGTCTCTTATACACACTGTAAAAATTTCGTAGAGTTTACTACTTTTTAACACTGTTTTGCAGTTTATGTGGTAGTTTTTTTCTCTTAAAGGCACAGTACCGTTTTTGTTTTTTTGCTTTTTCACATTTATTAAAGTGTTTTCCAAGCTTGCTGGTCTCATTACTAGTCTGTTAAACATGTCTGACATAGAGGAAACTCCTTGTTCATTATGTTTAGAAGCCATTGTGGAACCCCCTCTTAGAATGTGTACCAAATGTACTGATCTTTCTATAAGTTATAAAGACCATATTATGGCTTTTAAAGATTTATCACCAGAGGTTTCTCAGACTGACAAAAGGGAGATTAAACCACCTAGCTCTCCCAATGTGTCAGAACCTATATCTCCCGCGCAAGTGACGCCAAGTACATCTGGCGCGTCCAATGCGTTTACCTTACAAGACATGGCAGCAGTTATGAATCATACCCTCACAGAGGTATTGTCCAAACTGCCAGGGTTACAAGGAAAGCGAGACAGCTCTGGGGCTAGAACAAATACAGAGCTTTCTGACGCTTTAGTAGCTATGTCTGATATATCCTCACAATGTACAGAAGCCGAAGCAGGAGAGCTTCTATCTGTGGGTGACATTTCTGATTCCGGGAAGGAGTTACTTCAGTCTGACTCTGAAATGACAGCATTTAAATTTAAGCTTGAACACCTCCGCTTGTTGCTCAGGGAGGTTTTAGCAACTCTGGATGACTGTGACACCATTGTAGTCCCAGAGAAATTGTGTAAAATGGACAAATACTTTGCAGTGCCTGTTTACACTGATGTTTTTCCAATCCCTAAGAGGTTTTCAGAAATTATTACGAAGGAATGGGATAGACCAGGTGTACCGTTCTCTCCCCCTCCTGCTTTTAAAAAGATGTTTCCCATAGATGCCGCTATACGGGACTCGTGGCAGATGGTCCCTATGGTGGAGGGAGCAGTCTCTACCCTAGCTAAGCGTACAACTATCCCCGTCGAGGACAGTTGTGCTTTCCTAGATCCAATGGATAAAAAATTAGAGGGTTTCCTTAAGAAAATCTTTATACAACAAGGTTTTATTCTCCAGCCTCTTGCTTGCATTGCCCCAGTCACTGCTGCAGCGGCTTTCTGGTTCGAGTCTCTTGAGGAGGCTCTACAGGTGGAGACCCCGTTGGATGATATCCTAGTCAGGCTTAAAGCTCTTAAGTTAGCCAATTCATTTATTTCTGACGCCATTTTTCATTTAACAAAGCTAACGGCTAAGAATTCAGGTTTTGACATTCAGGCGCGTAGGGCGCTATGGCTTAAGTCCTGGTCAGCTGACGTTACTTCAAAGTCTAAGCTTCTCAACATCCCCTTCAAAGGGCAGACCCTATTTGGGCCTGGACTGAAGGAGATCATTTCTGATATTACTGGAGGAAAAGGCCACGCCCTTCCCCAGGATAGGTCCAACAATTAAGGACCAAACAGACTAATTTATTTCATGTAAATAGCAAGAGTCCATGAGCTAGTGACGTATGGGATATACATTCCTACCAGGAGGGGCAAAGTTTCCCAAACCTCAAAATGCCTATAAATACACCCCTCACCACACCCACAATTCAGGTATAGACAATTGGGAAGCGGATTATCTCTGTTAATCAAGCTTTACATCCGGGAGAATGGTCCTTTTACCCAGATATGTTTTTTTCAATTTTTCAGATGTGAGGGCTTCCAGAAATAGATCTGTTGGCATCTCATCTTAACAAGGAACTTCCCAGGGGCCTATTCAGGTCAGGGGATCCTCAGGCGGAAGTAGTGTATGCATTGACACTTCCTTGGAATTTTCAATCTGCCTACATTTTTTCATCTCTGGTTCTTCTTTTAAGAGTGATTTTAAAAATCATCAGAGAGCAATCTTTGGTGTGGCTGGTGGCATGGCCACACAGGTTTTGGTATATGGTTCTTGTTCGGATGTTCAGTTGCCAATCTTGGTTACTTCCATTAAGGCCAGACCTTATATCTTAACAGTCGTTTTTTTCATCAGGAATTCAAATTATTAATTTGATGGTATGAAAATTTATCGCTTAGTACTTAGTCATAGAAGTTTCTCTGACTCAGTAAGTAATACTATGTTGCAGGCTCGTAAATCTGTGTCTAGTAGGATTTATTATCGAGTTTGGAAGATTTACATCTCATGATGCTCTTCTTATGAATTATCTTGGCATTCTTTTAGAATTCCTAGGATTTTTTAGTTTCTTTATAAGGTTTTTTTGTCTGCAAGTTCCTTGAAAGGACAAATATCTGCTTTTCCTGTGCTGTTTCACAGTAAGAATTGCTAAATCTTTCTGATATTCATTGTTTTGTTCAGGCTTTGGTTCGTATCAAGCCAATTTCATTAAGCCAATTTCTCCTCTTTGGAGACTTAATTTGATTCTGAAGGCTTTACATGCTCTTCTGTTTAAGCATATGCTTTCTTTGGACATTAATTACTTTCATGGAAAGTATTGTTCTTTTTAGACATCTCTTCAGCTAGAACAGTTTTTGAATTATCTGTTCTTTCTTGTGAATCTCCTTGTTCTGATTTTTCATCAGGATAAGGTGGTTTTTGCTGTCCTCATTTCAATTTTCACCTAAAGTTGTGAATTCTAACAACATTAGTGGAGGATTTATTGTCTTTTCCTTGTGTCCTAATCCTAAGAATTCTTTGGTAAGATTCTTACATTCTTTGGATTTGTTAAGAGTTTTGAAATATTATGTTGAAGCTATTGAGATTTCAGACAGACTTCTAGTCTATTTGTTATCTTTTCTGGTTTTAGGAAAGGTCAGAAGGCTTCTGCCATTTCTTGGCATCTTGGTTAAAGCTTTTGATGCATCATGCTTATTGGAGTCGGGTTAATCCCCGCCTTATAGGATTACGGCTCATTCTACTAGGTCAGTTTCTACTTCCTGGGCTTTTAAGAATGAAGCTTCTGTTGATCAGATTTGCAAAGCAACGACTTGGTCTTCTTTGCATACTTTTACTAAATTCTACCATTTTGATGTTTTTCTCTTCTTTAGAAGCAGTTTTTGGTAGAATAGTACTTCAGGCAGCTGTTTCAGTGTGATTCTTCTGCTTATAATTTCAGTTTTTTTTCATTATAAAAATTGAAACCTTTGATTTGGGTTGTGGATTAATTTTTCAGCGGAATTGGCTGTCTTTATTTTATCCCTCCCTCTCTAGTGACTCTTGCGTGGAAGTTCCACATCTTGGGTATCTGCTATCCCATACGTCACTAGCTCATGGACTCTTGCTTATTACATGAAAGAAAACATAATTTATGTAAGAACTTACCTGATAAATTCATTTCTTTCATATTAGCAAGAGTCCATGAGGCCCACCCTTTTTGTGGTGGTTATGATTTTTTTGTATAAAGCACAATTATTCCAATTCCTTATTTTTGATGCTTTCGCTCCTTCTTATCACCCCACTTCTTGGCTATTCGTTAAACTGAATTGTGGGTGTGGTGAGGGGTGTATTTATAGGCATTTTGAGGTTTGGGAAACTTTGCCCCTCCTGGTAGGAATGTATATCCCATACGTCACTAGCTCATGGACTCTTGCTAATATGAAAGAAATTAATTTATCAGGTAAGTTCTTACATAAATTATGTTTTTCGTTCCTTTCGAAACTTCAAGAGTGGCGCAGCTTCAACTTCCTCTTCTGCAAAACAAGAGGGAACTTTTTCCCAGTCCAAGCCAGTCTGGAGACCTAACCAGGCTTGGAACAAGGGAAAGCAGGCCAAAAAACCTGCTGCTGCCTCTAAGACAGCATGAAGGAGTAGCCCCCGATCCGGGACCGGATCTAGTTGGGGGCAGACTTTCTCTCTTCGCCCAGGCTTGGGCAAGAGACGTCCAGGATCCCTGGGCTCTGGAGATTGTTTCACAGGGATATCTTCTGGATTTCAAAGCCTCATCTCCAAAGGGGAGATTTCATCTCTCGCAATTATCTGCAAACCAGATAAAGAGAGAGGCATTCTTACGTTGCGTTCAAGACCTTCTGGTTATGGGAGTGATCCACCCAGTCCAAGGGAGGAACAGGGGCAGGGTTTCTATTCAAATCTGTTTATAGTTCCCAAAAAAGAGGGAACTTTCAGACCAATCTTGGATCTCAAGATCCTAAACAAATTTCTCAGGGTCCCATCCTTCAACATGGAGACTATTCGAACCATCCTACCTTTGATCCAGGAGGGTCAATACATGACTACCGTGGACTTAAAGGATGCTTATCTCCACATTCCGATACACAGAGATCATCATCGGTTTCTCAGGTTTGCCTTCCTAGACAGGCACTATCAGTTTGTGGCTCTTCCCTTCGGGTTAGCCACGGCACCAAGAATCTTTACGAAGGTTCTAGGGTCCCTACTGGCGATTCTAAGGCCACGAGGCATAGTGGTGGCTCCTTACCTAGACGACATTCTGATACAGGCGTCGACTTTTCAAATCGCCAAGTCCCATACGGACATTATTCTGGCATTCTTGAGGTCTCACAGGTGGAAGGTGAACGAAGAAAAGAGTTCTCACTCCCCTCTCACAAGAGTTTCCTTCCTAGGAACTCTGATAGATTCAGTAGAAATGAAGATTTTTCTGACAGAGGTCAGGTTGTCAAAGCTTCTAACTTCCTGCCGTGCTCTTTATTCCACTTCTCAGCCGTCAGTGGCTCAGTGTATGGAAGTAATTGGCTTAATGGTAGCGGCAATGGACATAGTTCCGTTTGCCCGCCTACATCTCAGACCACTGCAACTTTGCATGCTCAATCAGTGGAATGGAGATTACACAGATTTGTCCCCTCTGCTAAATCTGGATCAGGAGACCAGGGATTCTCTTCTCTGGTGGCTATCTCGGGTCCATCTGTCCAGGGGAATGAGTTTCCGCAGGCCAGAATGGACTATAGTGACGACAGATGCCAGCCTTCTGGGCTGGGGCGCAGTCTGGAACTCCCTGAAGGCTCAGGGTTCGTGGACTCAGGAGGAAACCCTCCTTCCGATAAACATTTTGGAACTAATAGCGATATTCAATGCTCTTCAGGCTTGGCCTCAGCTAGCTGCGGTCAGGTTCATCAGATTTCAGTCGGACAACATCACGACTGTAGCCAACCATCAGGGGGGAACAAGGAGTCCCCTGGCAATGTTGGAGGTTTCAAAGATAATTCTATGGGCAGAGGTTCACTCTTGCCATCTCTCAGCTATCCATATCCCAGGAGTAGAGAACTGGGAGGCGGATTTCCTAAATCGGCAGACTTTTCATCCGGGGGAGTGGGAGCTCCATCCGGAGGTATTTGCCCAGTTGATTCAACTATGGGGCAAACCAGAACTGGATCTCATGGCGTCTTGTCAGAACGCCAAGCTTCCTCGTTACAGGTCCAGGTCCAGGGATCCCAAGGCAGCGCTGATAGATGCTCTAGCAGCGCCCTGGTCCTTCAGCCTGGCTTATGTGTTTCCACCGTTTCCTCTGCTCCCTCGCCTGATTGCCAAGATCAAGCAGGAGAGAGCTTCAGTGATTTTGATAGCTCCTGCGTGGCCATGCAGGACTTGGTATGCAGATCTGGTGGACATGTCATCCTTTCCACCATGGACTCTGCCGCTGAGGCAGGACCTTCTTCTTCAAGGTCCTTTCAAACATCCAAATCTAATTTCTCTGCGTCTGACTGCTTGGAGATTGAACGCTTGATTCTATCAAAGCGTGTTTTTTCTGAATCGGTAATTGATACCTTAATTCAGGCTCAAAAGCCTGTCACCAGGAAAATCTATCATAAGATATGGTGTAAATATCTTCATTGGTGTGAATCCAAGGGTTACTCATGGAGTAAAGTCAGGATTCCTAGAATCTTATCCTTTCTCCAGGAAGGATTGGAGAAGGGATTGTCAGCTAGTTCCTTAAAGGGACAGATCTCTGCTCTGTCTATTCTTTTGCACAAACGTCTGGCTGAGGTTCCAGACGGTCAGGCGTTTTGCCAGGCTTTAGTTAGAATTAAGCCTGTGTTTAAACCTGTTGCTCTGCCATGGAGCTTAAATTTAGTTCTTAAAGTTCTTCAAGGGGTTCCGTTTGAACCTTTGCATTCCATAGATATTAAACTTTTATCTTGGAAAGTTCTGTTTTTAGTAGCTATCTCCTCGGCTCGATGAGTTTCAGAGTAATCTGCTTTACAGTGTGATTCACCTTATCTGATTTTCCATGCAGATAAGGTAGTTTTGCGTACTAAACCTAGGTTTCTTCCTAAAGTAGTATCTAATAAGAATATCAATCAGGAGATTGTTGTTCCTTCATTATGTCCTAATCCTTCCTCAAAGAAGGAACGTCTTTTACACAATCTTGATGTGGTTTGTGCTTTAAAGTTTTATTTACAAGCTACAAAGGATTTTCGTCAAACATCTGCTTTGTTTGTTGTCTACTCAGGACAGAGGAGAGGCCAAAAGGCTTCGACAACTTCTCTTTCTTTTTGGCTGAGAAGCATAATCCGCTTAGCTTATGAGACTGCTGGCCAGCAGCCTCCTGAAAGAATTACAGCTCATTCCACTAGAGCGGTGGCTTCCACAGGGGCTTTTAAAAATGAGGCCTCTGTTGAACAGATTTGTAAGGCGGCAACTTGGTCTTCGCTTCATACTTTTTCTAAATTCTACAAATTCAATACTTTTGCTTCTTCGGAGGCTATTTTTGGGAGAAAGGTCTTACAGGCAGTGGTGCCTTCCGTTTAAGTTCCTGCCTTGTCCCTCCCTTCACCCGTCTCCTAAAGCTTTGGTATTGGTATCCCACAAGTAATGGATGAACCCGTGGACTGGATACACCACAAGAGAAATAAATTTATCAGGTAAGCATAAATTTTGTTTTTTTCTTTAATAATTCAGATTGAGCGTGCAATTTTAAGCAACTTTCTAATTTACTCCTACTATCAATTGTTCTTTGTTCTCTTGTTATCTTTATTTAAAAAGCAGGAATTTAAAGCTTAGGAGCCAGCCCATTTTAGGTTCAGCAACCTGGATAGCGTTTGCTTATTGGTGGCTATATCTAGCAACTTTTTGCTGCACATCACAGCTGTAAATGACTAAGGGAATTTGGCCTATGTGTTATCTCATATTTATACCCCTGTGAAACAGGAAGTCATGGTTGAACAATTTCCTGTTCCAAGTCACCCAGTTGTACTAACATTTTGTAAATATCAATTGGAATTTACATCAAATATATTTCTCTTGTAACGTGTATCCAGTCCACGGATCATCCATTACTTGTGGGATATTCTCCTTCCCAACAGGAAGTTGCAAGAGGATCACCCACAGCAGAGTTGCTATATAGCTCCTCCCCTAACTGCCATACCCAGTCATTCTCTTGCAACTCTCAACAAGCATGGAGGTAGTAAGAGAGAAGTGGTGAAACGTGGTTGTTTTTTTCTTCAATCAAAAGTTTGTTATTTTCAAATGGTACCGGAGTTGTACTATTTTGTCCCAGGCAGAAAAAGAAGAAGAATCTGCCTGTGATTTCTATGATCTTAGCAGGTTGTAACTAAGATCCATTGCTGTTCTCACACATAACTGAAGAGAGAGGTAACTTCAGCTGGGGAATGGCGTGCAGGTTATCCTGCTATGATGTATGTGCAGTTAAAAATTTTTCTAGAGATGTAAATGCTAGAAAATGCTGCTAATACCAGATTTATGTAAGGTAAGCCTGAATACAGTGATTTAATAGCGACTGGTATCATGCTTACTTTCAGAGGTAATACTCTTATAGATTTACAATATAAAACGTTTGCTGGCATGTTTAAACGTTTTTCTATATACTTTGGTGATAAAACTTTATTGGGGCCTAGTTTTTTTCCACATAGCTGGCTTAAATTTGCCTAGAAACAGTTTCCTGAGGCATTCCACTGTTTTAATATGAGTGGGAGGGGCCTAATTTAGTGTTTTTTTGCGCAGTAACTTTTACAGACTGAGACATCCAGCTTCTTCCTGGAGTCCCCTGAATGCTATAGGACCTCTCTAAAGGGCTCTTAGGCTGTCCAAAATCGTTTGTTGGGGAAGGTAGGCCCACAGCAAGGCTGTGGCAGTTGTTGTGACTGTTAAAAAACGTCTATCGTTTTTTTGATCCGTTTTTTTAACTAAGGGGTTAATCATCCATTTGCAAGTGGGTGCAATGCTCTGTTAGCTTATTATACACACTGTAAAAATTTTGTTTGATTTACTGCTTTTTTTCACTGTTTTTCAAATTCTGACATTTGTTTCTCTTAAAGGCACAGTACCGTTTTTATTTTTTGCTTGTTAACTTGATTTAAAGTGTTTTCCAAGCTTGCTGGTCTCATTGCTAGTCTGTTTAAACATGTCTGACATAGAGGAAACTCCTTGTTCATTATGTTTAGAAGCCATGGTGGAACCCCCTCTTAGAATGTGTACCAAATGTACTGACTTCACTTTAAGTAATAAAGATCATATTCTGTCTTTAAAAAATTTATCACCAGAGGAATCTGACGAGGGGGAAGTTATGCCGACTAACTCGCCCCACGTGTCAGACCCTTTGCCTCCCGCTCAAGGGACTCACGCTCTAATGGCGCCAAGTACATCTAGTGCGCCCATAGCGTTTACTTTACAAGACATGGCGGCGGTCATGGATAATACACTGTCAGCGGTATTATCCAGACTACCTGGGTTTAAAAGAAAGCGAGATAGCTCTGGAGTTAGAAGAAATACAGAGCATACTGATGCTTTAAGAGCTATGTCTGATACTCCCTCACAATATACAGAAGCTGAGGAAGGAGAGCTTCTTTCTGTGGGTGATGTTTCTGACTCAGGGAAAAAGATTCAACCTGATTCTGATATGTCTACATTTAAATTTAAGCTTGAACACCTCCGCGTGTTGCTCAGGGAGGTTTTAGCTGCTCTGTATGACTGTGATACAATTGCAGTGCCAGAAAAATTGTGTAGATTGGACAAATATTATGCAGTGCCGGTGTGCACTGATGTTTTTCCAATACCTAAAAGGTTTACAGAAATTATTACTAAGGAATGGGATAGACCAGGTGTGCCGTTCTCTCCCCCTCCTATTTTTAAGAAAATGTTTACAATAGATGCCACCACACGGGACTTATGGCAGACAGTCCCCAAGGTGGAGGGAGCAGTTTCTACCCTAGCTAAGCGATCCAATGGATAAAAAATTAGAGGGTTACCTTAAGAAAATGTTTATTCAACAAGGTTTTATTCTACAGCCCCTTGCATACATTGCCCCAGTCACTGCTGCTGCGGCTTTCTGGTTTGAGTCTCTAGAAGAGGCTTTACAGGTAGAGACCCCATTGGATGACATACTTGACAAGCTTAGAGCACTTAAGCTAGCCAATTCTTTTGTTTCTGATGCCATTGTTCATTTGACTAAACTAACGGCTAAAAATTCTGGTTTTGCTATTCAAGCGAGCAGGGCGCTATGGCTTAAATCATGGTCAGCTGACGTTACTTCAAAGTCTAAGCTGCTTAACATTCCCTTCAAGGGGCAAACCCTATTCGGGCCTGGTTTGAAGGAGATCATTTCTGATATCACTGGAGGAAAAGGTCATGCCCTTCCTCAGGATAGGTCCAAATCAAGGGCCAAACAGACTAATTTTCGTGCCTTTTGAAACTTCAAGGCGAGTGCGGAATCAACTTCCTCTAATGCAAAACAAGAGGGAACTTTTGCCCAGTCCAAGTCGGTCTGGAGACCTAACTAGACCTGGAAAAAAGGTAAGCAGGCCAAAAAGCCTGCTGCTGCCCCTAAGACAGCATGAAGTATCAGCCCCCTATCCGGTAACGGATCTAGTAGGGGGCACACTTTCGCTCTTCGCCCAGGCTTGGGCAAGAGATGTCCAGGATCCCTGGGCGTTGGAAATTGTATCCCAGGGATATCTTCTGGACTTCAGAGCTTCTCCTCCAAAAGGGAGATTTCACCTTTCACAATTATCTGCAAACCAGATAAAGAGAGAGGCATTTTTACACTGTGTTCAAGACCTCCTAGTTATGGGAGTGATCCATCCAGTTCCAAAGGAGGAACAAGGACAGGGATTTTACTCATCTGTTTGTGGTTCCCAAAAAAGAGGGAACCTTCAGTCCAATTTTAGATCTCAAGATCTTAAACAAATTCCTCAGAGTCCCATCATTCAAGATGGAGACTATTCGTACCATCCTACCTATGATCCAGGAGGGTCAATACATTACTACAGTGGATTTAAAGGATGCTTATCTTACCATTCCGATACACAAAGATCGTCATCGGTTTCTCAGATTTGCCTTCCTGAACAGGCATTACCAGTTTGTAGCTCTTCCCTTTGGGTTAGCTACAGCCCCAAGAATCTTTACGAAGGTTCTGGGGTCACTTCTGGCGGTCCTAAGACCGCGGGGCATAGCAGTGGCCCCTTATTTAGACGACATTCTGATACAGGCGTCAAATTTCCAAATTGCCAAGTCTCATACGGACATAGTTCTGGCATTTCTGAGGTCGCATGGGTAGAAAGTGAACGAAGAAAAGAGTTCTCTATCCCCTCTCACAAGAGTCTCCTTTCTGGGAACTCTAATAGATTCTGTAGAAATTAAGATTTACCTGACAGAGTCCAGGTTATCAAAATTTCTAAATTCCTGCCGTGTTCTTTATTCCACTTCTCGCCCTTCGGTGGCTCAGTGTATGGAAGTAATCGGCTTAATGGTAGCGGCAATGGACATAGTGCCGTTTGCACGCCTACATCTCAGACCGCTGCAACTATGCATGCTCAGTCAGTGGAATGGGGATTACACAGATTTGTCCCTTCTACTAAATCTGGATCAAGAGACCAGGGATTCTCTTCTCTGGTGGCTATCTCGGGTCCATCTGTCCAAAGGAATGACCTTTCGCAGGCCAGATTGGACAATTGTAACGACAGATGCTAGCCTTCTAGGCTGGGGAGCAGTCTGGAACTCCCTGAAGGCTCAGGGATCATGGACTCAGGAGGAGACACTCCTTCCAATAAACATTCTGGAACTAAGAGCGATATTCAATGCTCTTCAGGCTTGGCCTCAGCTAGCGTCAATGAGGTTCATCAGATTTTAGTCGGACAACATCACGACTGTGGCTTACATCAACCATCAAGGGGGAACAAGGAGTTCCCTAGCGATGTTAGAAGTCTCAAAGATAATTCGCTGGGCAGAGATTCACTCTTGCCACCTATCAGCTATCCATATCCCAGGTGTAGAGAACTGGGAGGCGGATTTTCTAAGTCGACAGACTTTTCATCCGGGGGAGTGGGAACTCCATCCGGAGGTGTTTGCACAATTGATTCATCGTTGGGGCAAACCAGAACTGGATCTCATGGCATCTCGCCAGAACGCCAAACTTCCTTTTTACGGATCCAGGTCCAGGGACCCCAAGGCAACGCTGATAGATGCTCTAGCAGCGCCTTGGTCCTTCAACCTGGCTTATGTGTTTCCACCGTTTCCTCTGCTCCCTCGTCTGATTGCCAAAATCAAGCAGGAGAGAACATCGGTGATCTTGATAGCGCCTGCGTGGCCACGCAGGACTTGGTATGCAGATCTGGTGGACATGTCATCTTTTCCACCATGGACTCTGCCGCTGAGACAGGACCTTCTACTTCAAGGTCCTTTCAACCATCCAAATCTAATTTCTCTGAGGCCACTGCCTGGAGATTGAACGCTTGATTTTATCAAAGCGTGGTTTCTCCGAGTCAGTCATTGATACCTTAATTCAGGCACGAAAGCCTGTCACCAGGAAAATCTATCATAAGATATTTGCGTAAATATCTTTATTGGTGTGAATCCAAGGGCTACTCATGGAGTAAGGTCAGGATTCCCAGGATATTATCTTTTTTCCAAGAAGGATTGGAGAAAGGATTGTCAGCTAGTTCCTTAAAGGGACAGATTTCTGCTCTGTCTATTCTTTTGCACAAGCGTCTGGCGGATGTTCCAGACGTTCAGGCATTTTGTCAGGCTTTAGTTAGAATCAATCCTGTGTTTAAACCTGTTGCTCCGCCATGGAGTTTAAATTTGGTTCTTAAAGTTCTTCAGGGGGTTCCGTTTGAACCTCTTCATTCCATAGATATCAAACTTTTTTCTTGGAAAGTTCTTTTTTTGGTAGCTATTTCCTCGGCTCGTAGAATTTCCGAGTTATCTGCCTTACGACGTGATTCTCCTTATCTGATCTTCCATGCAGATAAGGTAGTTCTGCGTACCGAACCTGGGTTTTTACCTAAGGTGGTATCTAATAAGAATATCAATCAGGAGGTTGTTTTTCCATCATTGTGTCCTAATCCTTCTTCAAAGAAGGAACGTCTATTACACAATCTTGACGTGGTTCGTGCTTTAAAGTATTATATACAAGCTACTAAAGATTTTCGTCAAATATCTGCTTTGTTTGTTGTCTACTCTGGACAGAGGAGAGGCCAAAAGGCTTCGGCAACTTCTCTTTCTTTTTGGCTAAGGAGTTTAATACGCTTAGCTTATGAGACTGCTGGCCAGCAGCCTCCTGAAAGGATTACAGCTCATTCTGCTAGAGCTGTGGCTTCCACATGGGCCTTTAAAAATGAGGCTTCTGTTGAACAGATTTGCAAGGCGGCGACTTGGTCTTCGCTTCATACCTTTTCAAAATTCTATAAATTTGATACTTTTGCTTCTTCGGAGGCTATTTTTGGGAGAAAGGTTTTACAGGCAGTGGTACCTTCCGTTTAAGTACCTGCCTTGTCCCTCCCTTCATCCGTGTACTTTAGCTTTGGTATTGGTATCCCACAAGTAATGGATGATCCGTGGACTGGATACACCTTACAAGAGAAAACATAATTTATGCTTACCTGATAAATTTATTTCTCTTGTGGTGTATCCAGTCCACGGCCCACCCTGTCATTTTAAGGCAGGTATTTTTTCATTTTAAACTACAGTCACCACTGCACCCTATGGTTTCTCCTTTCTCTGCTTGTCTTCGGTCGAATGACTGGATATGGCAGTTAGGGGAGGAGCTATATAGCAGCTCTGCTGTGGGTGATCCTCTTGCAACTTCCTGTTGGGAAGGAGAATATCCCACAAGTAATGGATGATCCGTGGACTGGATACACCACAAGAGAAATAAATTTATCAGGTAAGCATAAATTATGTTTTTTTCTCATATGAATTTATAGGGATGCCAATAATTGTGCAACACATATATTTTAATGGACACTCAAGTCAAAATAAACTTTTATGATTCAGAAAGACCATGCAGTTTTAAGACGCTTTCCAATTTACCTCCATTATAACATTTTGTACAGTCTTTTTATGTTCACACTTTTTGGGTAACAAGGTCCTACTGAGCATGTCACAGGATATACCTATACCAGTCTGTGATTGGCTGATGTCTGTCACATGATACAGGGGGCTGGGACATGGGAGAAAAATTGATTTGTCAGAATTTTTTTACTGCTTATTTGAAATTCAGAGTAGGTGTTTAATCAAAGTCTTTTTATTATGCACTTTTTAATTATGTAGATCTACTGCATTGAGTGGTCCTTTAATAAAGATTTTTTTGTTTTTGATAAACCTGTGTTGTGTTTGCCATTGTTTTATATCCATGAGAGCAGAGTATTTTTGTGTATTTTTTTAACAAAAGATTAAACAATAAAGACACATTTTCACAGCCTTATTTGCTCATATTTACCAAGGGTGCCAATATTAGTGGAGGGCACTGTATGTTATTATAAGCATAATAACATTTAAGCTTGTTATTGGCTCACTAGATGTACCCAGATAGCTGCTATGGACTTCTCAACAAAGGGTACAAAGTCAGAGAAGCAAGTTTGGTAATAGAAGAAAATTCAAAAGTTTTTTTTAAAATTGCGTGCTCTAGCTGAATCATTTTGACTTTAACATCGCTTTAAAGGCAAAGATATTCTTTTGGTTTAAAAGCCAGTAAAGCACAATCATGTCATAAATCTGTTAGCAAGAATTTGTCAGCCCTTCTAAAGAGAAGGAATTCAGTATTTGCATTATATGCATGACCCACTTTGAAACTAAGAAGTAATGAACTCCGGGACATTGTAAGCAGTTTTTTGCTTACTCTGTAGTCAAAGTTTTTTATTTTTGCTCATGTGACAGTTGGTAGGTGCCTGGAGAACATTGGTTGGCTCATACCGATCACAAGACTAGACACGGAATTAAAAGTCCCAGTAGCCATGAATGCAGAAGGCCAACAATTTGAACATTCCAGGAATTGCCCTTTTCTGGAGGTGACTGGCTCCAAATAGTCATGAATTTGATTAAAAATAATCATTATTGATTGCCCTGACAGTCTGAACCACTGCAATATTTCATGGTCTGTAAGAGCTTCCAGACCACAATGGGATCTTATGCATCAGTTTTGACAGATGACTTCTTGGGGTAGATTTAACAAGCAGCAGATGCTGCTTTCTACTTACAAAGTTTCAGGTACACTAAGAAGCCGCAGGCGTAAGACCTTTTAGGTGGCAAACTGCAATCATCCCGATTGTATTGACACCCCCTGCTAGCGGCGTTTGTAGTGATGTCGGGTGGAGATGATTCGCTACAGCTACAGTGAATCATGTCCGCCTGGCACTTGATAAATTGGTCCCCTTGCCTCTACTGTAAAGCAAGACATTGTCTCCGGTGCCGTCTTAGTAGTAGGGTTGCTGCCACTGTAAATACTTATACTTCCATTCTCCAACAGTTATGTGATTTATTTTTCTGGTCCGAATTATAGTCATACAGACTTCCAGACTGTCTATTGTTTTCTATGATACTCAAAAGAAAACTTGTGCCGAATACACTCTTTGATATACAGTATTTAAGTGACTTTTTGATCTATGGTGATTTATTTTATAAAGCCTTCCAGACGATTGTTTTCTATGGTGTTCGTGACAAGAAAGATGCCAAATACACATTTGCTATCCAGGCGGATTGTTAGATGCGAGTTACAGACAAAATAGTGTGATAACTGAGAATTTGATCGGATTTGGCTTTGTACAAGCGGAAAATAGGTTAAATTGATCAGTCACAAATTCTTATCGGGATTGATTCTGGCGCCAGGGAAAAAACATTGTTTCGAATAGAGTTCATAGCTTGATAAATCTAAGAGCTGGATCAAAATACACGCGGACATTGGTGGATTGCTATTTGAAGCCTTGATAGAGGCCTTAGTAAATATTCATATAATCTACTTTATAGCATTTTACATTATTGACTTTAGAGCTCTGAAAATGTCTTCTGAATATTCTTAGAATTTTACAGTTAAAATGATTATGTTAATATAAATTGTGTTACTGGTCAAATATTTGTTGTCTACCGTTTCTATTTGGAGTTCTGGTGAGTTTGTTGTTGTTCACTAATAATTCAAAGAATTTGCCAGTAAAAAATAAGTCAGAACCCTAAGATATCAACAAGAATTTTGTTATTGTTGAGTTCTTTGAAACTTATTGAATCTAGATCCGTGCATTTTATTTCAGTATGAGGGAGAAACTTGTTTCTTTCATGTAATTGGCAAGAGTCCATGAGCTAGTGACGTATGGGATATACAATCCTACCAGGAGGGGCAAAGTTTCCCAAACCTCAAAATGCCTATAAATACACCCCTCACCACACCCACAATTCAGTTTTACAATCTTTGCCTCCTATGGAGGTGGTGAAGTAAGTTTGTGCTTGATTTCTATGATCTCTTCTATGATAAGCGCTTCTAAGCATTTTGAAGCCCAATTCCTCTGAGTACAGTGTTTGTCAGAGGGATGTGAAGGGAGTATCGCCTATTTTCAAAGGTTCTCTGTTATCGGTTGTAGGGATTTATCTCCTACCTCCGTTTTCAGATCAACGATATACTCTTATATACCATTACCTCTGCTGATACTTTTTCAATACTGGTTTGGCTATCTGCTATATGTGGATGGGTGTCTTTCGGTAAGTATGTTTTTCTTATTTAAGACACTCTCAGCTATGGTTTGGCTCTTTATGTATTAAAAAGTTTTAAATATATGTATTTTACTTATATTTCCCATGAGTCAGGTCTATGTATATTTCCTTTTGCAGACTGTCAGTTTCAGTTTGGGAAGCATGTTTAGAAAGTTATTTGTCTTACCTTAGTCCTTTTTTTTTAAATTTAAAGATTTTTCTTTTAATTTCGCGGGCAAAATTAGGCTCGCGAGGGTGCAAAATACTGTTATTTATTGCGTCATTCTTGGGGCGAGAATTTTTTTGGCGTGAAGGTACGTCTTTGTTGACGCAAGTTCGTCATTTCCGGCGTCTTCGTTGACGCAAGGTTTCCTTGCACGAGGTTGCGTCTGTTATGACGCGAGTTGCATCATTTCGGGATGTTGTTTTCCCCCCCAAAAAAATTAACTTTCTTTTGCGTTGTGCGTCATACTTGGCACCAAAAAAAATTAGTTTATTTTTAACCCCACTTCCTATATGCCTCTTTTCTTCTATATGCTCAGATGGCTATGCTGTTTGCATTTTTTCCCATTCCTGAAACTGCCATATAAGGAAATTGTAAATTTTGCTTTAATGTTGTTTTTTCTTTTACATTTTGCAAGATGTCTCAATCTGATTCTGTCTCAGAAGCAACTATTGGAACCCTGCTGCCTGATCACAGTTCTACCAAAGCTAAGTGTATCTGTTGTAAGTTAGCTGAGATTATATCTCCAGCTGTAGTATGTAACAGTTGTCATGATAAGCTTTTGCACGCAGAAAACGTTTCCATCAGTACTAATACAGTTTTTGTTGTTCCTTCAACATCGAATGTACATGATATCCCTGTTGATATGAAAAATTATATTGCTGATGCGATACAGAAGGCTTTGTCTGCTATTCCGCCTTCTAATAAACGTAAAAGGTCTTTTAAAACTTCTCATAAAATTGATGAAATTTCTAATGACCGACAACATACTGAAATATCCTCCTCTGATGAGGATCTCTCTGACTCAGAAGATCCTACCTCAGACATTGACACTGACAAATCTACTTATCTTTTTAAGATTGAGTATATTCGTTCCTTGTTAAAAGAAGTGTTGGTTACTTTGGATATTGAGGAGTCTAGTGCTCTTTATATCAAAACTAGTAAATGTTTAAATTCTGTCTATAAATCTCCTGTGGTTACTCCTGATATTTTTCCAGTTCCTGATGCTATTTCTGATGTGATTGCTAAGGAATGGATTAAGCCTGGTACTTCTTTCATTCCTTCTTCTAGGTTTCAATGGTTGTACCCTTTGCAAGCGGCTAGATTAGAGTTTTGGGAGAAAGTCCCCAAAGATGATGGGGCTATTTCTACTATTGCCAAACGTACTACTTTTTCTATGGAAGACAGTACTTCTTTTAAAGATCCTTTAGATAGGAAACTTGAATCTTATCTAAGGAAAGCTTATTTATATTCTGGCTATCTTCTCAGGCCTGCATTGCTATGGCTGATGTTGCGGCTGCATCAACCTTTTCTTTGGATAGCTTAGCGCAACAGGAAACAGATCCTGATTTGTCTAGCATTGTTCTTTTGCCTCAACATGCTAATCATTTTATCTGTGATGCTATTTTTGATATCATAAAAATTGATGTCTTTAGCTATTTTAACAAGAATAGCTTTATGGCTCAAATCTTGGAATGCTGACATGGTATCTAAGTCTAGATTACTATCTCTTTCTTTCCAAGGTAACAATTTATTTGGTTCTCTTGAATTCAATTATTTCAACTATCACTGGGGTAAGGGAGTTTTTTTGCCTCAGGATAAAAGATCTAAGGGTAAATCTAAAGCTTCTAATTGTTTTCGTTCTTTTCAACAGAACAAGAAACAGAAAACCAATCCTTCCCCTAAAGACTCTGGTTCCAATTGGAAACCTTCTTCAAGTTGGAATAAATCCAAGCCTTTTAAGAAACCAAAGCCTGCCCCCAAGTCTGCATGAAGGTGCGGCCCTCAATCCAGTTCAGCTGGTGGGGGGCAGATTGAAATTATTCCAAGACATTTGGGCAGATTCTGTTCAAAATCAGTGGATTCAGAGTATTGTCTCTCAAGGGTATCGAATAGGTTTCAGAGTAAGACCTCCTGTGATAAGATTCTTTCTCTCTCACGTTCCAGCAAATCCGGTGAAGGCTCAGGCTTTTCTGAAGTGTGTTTCAGATCTAGAGCTTTCAGGAGTAATAATACCAGTTCCGTTTCAGGAACAGGGTCTGGGGTTTTATTCAAATCTATTCATTGTCCCAAAGAAAGGAAATTCATTCAGGCCAGTTCTGGATCTGAAGTTTTTGAATAGTTTTGTAAGAGTCCCAACTTTCAAGATGGTGACTATGAGGACTATTTTGCCTTTTGTTCAGCAAGGTAATTATATGTCCACTATAGACTTACAGGATGCATATCTTCACATTCCGATTCATCCAGACCACTATCGTTTTCTGAGATTCTCTTTTCTAGACAAGCATTACTAATTTGTTGATCTTCCATTTGGCCTAGCAACAGCTCCAAGGATCTTTTTGAAGGTTCTCGGTGCCCTTCTATCTGTAATCAGAGAACAGGGTATTGCAGTGTTTCCTTATTTGGATGATATCTTGACACTAGCTCAGTCTTTACATTTAGCCGAATCTCACACGAATCAACTAGTTTTGTTTCTGCAAAGATATGGTTGGAGGATCAATTTAACAAAGAGTTTCTTTATTCCACAGACAAGAGTCACCTTTTTAGGTTTCCAGATAGATTCAGGTCCATGACTCTGTCCTTAACAGACAAGAGACTAATGAAATTGGTTTCAGCTTGTCGAAACCTTCAGGCTCAATCATTTCCTTCAGTGGCTATGTGCATGGAAGTTTTAGGTCTCATGACTGCAGCATTGGACGCAATCCCCTTTGCTCGTTTTCACATGAGACCTCTACAGCTTTGTATGCTGAATCAATGGTGCAGGGATTATACTCAGATAGCACAATTGATATTTCTTTCATGTAATTAGCAAGAGTCCATGAGCTAGTGACGTATGGGATATACATTCCTACCAGGAGGGGCAAAGTTTCCCAAACCTCAAAATGCCTATAAATACACCCCTCACCACACCCACAAATCAGTTTTACAAACTTTGCCTCCTATGGAGGTGGTGAAGTAAGTTTGTGCTAGATTCTACGTTGATATGCGCTCCGCAGCAGGTTGGAGCCCGGTTTTCCTCTCAGCGTGCAGTGAATGTCAGAGGGATGTGAAGAGAGTATTGCCTGTTTGAATTCAATGATCTCCTTCTACGGGGTCTATTTCATAGGTTCTCTGTTATCGGTCGTAGAGATTCATCTCTTACCTCCCTTTTCAGATCGACGATATACTCTTATATATATATACCATTACCTCTGCTGATTTTCGTTTCAGTACTGGTTTGGCTTCCTACAAACATGTAGATGAGTGTCCTGGGGTAAGCAAGTCTTATTTTCTGTGACACTCTAAAGCTATGGTTGGGCACTTTTTTAAAGTTCTAAATATATGTATTCAAACATTTATTTGCCTTGACTCAGAATGTTCAACATTCCTTTTTTTTCAGACAGTCAGTTTCATATTTGGGATAATGCATTTGAATCAATCATTTTTCTTACCTTAAAAATTTGACTTTTTCCCTGTGGGCTGTTAGGCTCGCGGGGGCTGAAAATGCTTCATTTTATTGCGTCATTCTTGGCGCAGACTTTTTTGGCGCAAAAAATCTTTTCTTTTTCCGGCGTCATACGTGTCGCCGGAAGTTGCGTCATTTTTTGACGTTCTTTTGCGCCAAAAATGTCGGCGTTCCGGATGTGGCGTCATTTTTTACGCCAAAAGCATTTAGGCGCCAAATAATGTGGGCGTCTTTTTTGGCGCTAAAAAATATGGGCGTCGCTTTTGTCTCCACATTATTTAAGTCTCATTTTTCATTGCTTCTGGTTGCTAGAAGCTTGTTCTTTGGCATTTTTTCCCATTCCTGAAACTGTCATTTAAGGAATTTGATCAATTTTGCTTTATATGTTGTTTTTTCTCTTACATATTGCAAGATGTCTCACGTTGCATCTGAGTCAGAAGATACTTCAGGAAAATCGCTGTCTGGTGCTGGAACTACCAAAGCTAAGTGTATCTGCTGTAAACTTTTGGTAGCTGTTCCTCCAGTTGTTGTTTGTATTAAATGTCATGACAAACTTCAGTTCCAACAACATCTAATGTTCAGAGTGTTCCTGATAACATAAGAGATTTTGTTTCTGAATCCATTAAGAAGGCTATGTCTGTTATTCCTCCTTCTAGTAAACACAAAAAATCTTTTAAAAATTCTCGTTATTCAGATGAATTTTTAAATGAACATCATCATTCTGATTCTAATGATTCTTCTGGTTCAGAGGATTCTGTCTCAGAGGTTGATGCTGATAAATCTTCATATTTATTTAAAATGGAATTTATTCGTTCTTTACTTAAAGAAGTTTTAATTGCTTTAGAAATTGAGGATTCTGGTCCTCTTGATATTAAATCTAAACGTTTAGACAAGGTCTTTAAATCTCCTGTGGTTATTCCAGAAGTTTTTCCTGTTCCTGGTGCTATTTCTGAAGTAATTTCCAGAGAATGGAATAATTTGGGTAATTCATTTACTCCCTCTAAACGTTTTAAGCAATTATATCCTGTGCCGTCCGACAGATTAGAGTTTTGGGACAAAATCCCTAAAGTTGATGGGGCTATTTCTACCCTTGCTAAACGTACTACTATTCCTACGGCAGATGGTACTTCCTTTAAGGATCCTTTAGACAGGAAAATTGAATCCTTTCTAAGAAAAGCTTATCTGTGTTCAGGTAATCTTCTTAGACCTGCTATATCATTGGCTGATGTTGCTGCAGCTTCAACTTTTTGGTTGGAAACTTTAGCGCAACAAGTAACAGATCATGATTCTCATAATATTATTATTCTTCTTCAACATGCTAATAATTTTATCTGTGATGCCATTTTTGATATTATCAGAGTTGATGTCAGGTTTATGTCTCTAGCTATTTTAGCTAGAAGAGCTTTATGGCTTAAAACTTGGAATGCTGATATGTCTTCTAAATCGACTCTACTTTCCCTTTCTTTCCAGGGTAATAAATTATTTGGTTCTCAGTTGGATTCTATTATCTCAACTGTTACTGGTGGGAAAGAAACTTTTTTACCACAGGATAAAAAATCTAAAGGTAAAAACAGGGCTAATAATCGTTTTCGTTCCTTTCGTTTCAACAAAGAACAAAAGCCTGATCCTTCATCCTCAGGAGCAGTTTCAGTTTGGAAACCATCTCCAGTCTGGAATAAATCCAAGCCTTCTAGAAAAGCAAAGCCAGCTTCTAAGTCCACATGAAGGTGCGGCCCTCATTCCAGCTCAGCTGGTAGGGGGCAGATTACGTTTTTTCAAAGAATTTTGGATCAATTCTGTTCACAATCTTTGGATTCAGAACATTGTTTCAGAAGGGTACAGAATTGGTTTCAAGATAAGACCTCCTGCAAAGAGATTTTTTCTTTCCCGTGTCCCAGTAAACCCAGTGAAAGCTCAAGCATTTCTGAAATGTGTTTCAGATCTAGAGTTGGCTGGAGTAATTATGCCAGTTCCAGTTTTGGAACAGGGGCTGGGGTTTTATTCGAATCTCTTCATTGTACCCAAGAAGGAGAATTCCTTCAGACCAGTTCTGGATCTAAAAATATTGAATCGTTATGTAAGGATACCAACATTCAAAATGGTAACTGTAAGGACTATCTTGCCTTTTGTTCAGCAAGGGCATTATAGGTCTACAATAGATTTACAGGATGCATATCTGCATATTCCGATTCATCCAGCTCACTATCAGTTCCTGAGATTCTATTTCCTGGACAAGCATTACCAGTTTGTGGCTCTGCCGTTTGGCCTAGCTACAGCTCCAAGAATTTTTACAAAGGTTCTCGGTGCCCTTCTGTCTGTAATCAGAGAACAGGGTATTGTGGTATTTCCTTATTTGGACGATATCTTGGTACTTGCTCAGTCTTCACATTTAGCAGAATCTCATACAAATCGACTTGTGTTGTTTCTTCAAGATCATGGTTGGAGGATCAATTCACTTAAAAGTTCATTGATTCCTCAGACAAGGGTAACCTTTTTAGGTTTCCAGATAGATTCAGTGTCCATGACTCTGTCTTTGACAGACAAGAGACGTCTAAAATTGATTTCAGCTTGTCGAAACCTTCAGTCACAATCATTCCCTTCGGTAGCCTTATGCATGGAAATTCTAGGTCTTATGACTGCTGCATCGGACGCGATCCCCTTTGCTCGTTTTCACATGCGACCTCTTCAGCTCTGTATGCTGAACCAATGGTGATTACACAAAGATATCTCAATTTATATCTTTAAAACCGATTGTACGACATTCTCTGACGTGGTGGACAGATCACCATTGTTTAATTCAGGGGGCTTCTTTTGTTCTTCTGACCTGGACTATAATCTCAACAGATGCAAGTCTTACAGGTTGGGGAGCTGTGTGGGGGTCTCTGACGGCACAAGGGGTTTGGGAACCTCAGGAGGTGAGATTACCGATCAATATTTTGGAACTCCGTGCAATTTTCAGAGCTCTTCAGTCTTGGCCTCTTCTGAAGAGAGAGTGGTTCATTTGTTTTCAGACAGACAATGTCACAACTGTGGCATACATCAATCATCAAGGAGGGACTCACAGTCCTCTGGCTATGAAAGAAGTATCTCGAATACTGGTTTGGGCGGAATCCAGCTCCTGTCTAATCTCTGCGGTTCATATCCCAGGTGTAGACAATTGGGAAGCGGATTATCTCAGTCGCCAAACGTTGCATCCGGGTGAATGGTCTCTTCACCCAGAGGTATTTCTTCAGATTGATCAAATGTGGGAACTCCCAGAAATAGATCTGATGGCTTCTCATCTAAACAAGAAACTTCCCAGGTATCTGTCCAGATCCCGGGATCCTCAGGCGGAGGCAGTGGATGCATTATCACTTCCTTGGAAGTATCATCCTGCCTATATCTTTCCGCCTCTAGTTCTTCTTCCAAGAGTAATCTCCAAGATTCTGAAGGAATGCTCGTTTGTTCTGCTGGTAGCTCCAGCATTGCCTCACAGGTTTTGGTATGCGGATCTTGTCCGGATGGCCTCTTGCCAGCCGTGGACTCTTCCGTTAAGACCAGACCTTCTGTCGCAAGGTCCTTTCTTCCATCAGGATCTCAAATCCTTAAATTTAAAGGTATGGAGATTGAACGCTTGATTCTTGGTCAAAGAGGTTTCTCTGACTCTGTGATTAATACTATGTTACAGGCTCGTAAATCTGTATCTAGAGAGATATATTATAGAGTCTGGAAGACTTATATTTCTTGGTGTCTTTCTCATCATTTTTCCTGGCATTTTTTTAGAATTCCGAGAATTTTACAGTTTCTTCAGGATGTCCGCAAGTTCCTTGAAAGGACAAATCTCTGCTCTTTCTGTTCTTTTTCACAGAAAGATTGCTAATCTTCCTGATATTCATTGTTTTGTACAAGCTTTGGTTCGTATAAAACCTGTCATTAAGTCTATTTCTCCTCCTTGGAATTTGGTTCTGGGGGCTCTTCAAGCTCCTCCTTTTGAACCCATGCATTAATTGGACATTAAATTACTTTCTTGGAAAGTTTTGTTCCTTTTGGCCATCTCTTCTGCCAGAAGAGTCTCTGAATTATCTGCTCTTTCTTGTGAGTCTCCTTTTCTGATTTTTCATCAGGATAAGGCGGTGTTGCGAACATCTTTTGAATTTTTACCTAAGGTTGTGAATTCCAACAACATTAAAATTGTGGTTCCTTCATTATGTCCTAATCCTAAGAATTCTAAATCGTTGCATTCTTTGGATGTTGTTAGAGCTTTGAAATATTATGTTGAAGCTACTAAGTCTTTCCGAAAGACTTCTAGTCTATTTGTCATCTTTTCCGGTTCTAGAAAAGGTCAGATAGCATCTTGGTTGAAATCCTTAATTCACCATGCTTATGTCGAGTCGGGTAAAACTCTGCCTCAAAGGATTACAGCTCATTCTACTAGGTCAGTTTCTACTTCCTGGGCGTTTAGGAATGAGGCTTCGGTTGATCAGATTTGCAAAGCAGCAACTTGGTCCTCTTTGCATACTTTTACTAAATTCTACCATTTTGATGTGTTTTCTTCTTCTGAAGCAGTTTTTGGTAGAAAAGTACTTCAGGCAGCTATTTCAGTTTGATTCTTCTGCTTATAATTTCAGTTTTTTTCATTATAAGATTTAAACTTTATTTTGGGTGTGGATTATTTTCAGCGGAATTGGCTGTCTTTATTTTATCCCTCCCTCTCTAGTGACTCTTGCGTGGAAAGATCCACATCTTGGGTAGTCATTATCCCATACGTCACTAGCTCATGGACTCTTGCTAATTACATGAAAGAAAACATAATTTATGTAAGAACTTACCTGATAAATTCATTTCTTTCATATTAGCAAGAGTCCATGAGGCCCACCCTTTTTGTGGTGGTTATGATTTTTTTGTATAAAGCACAACTATTCCAATTCCTTATTTTATATGCTTTCGCACTTTTTTTTATCACCCCCTTCTTGGCTATTCGTTAAACTGATTTGTGGGTGTGGTGAGGGGTGTATTTATAGGCATTTTGAGGTTTGGGAAACTTTGCCCCTCCTGGTAGGAATGTATATCCCATACGTCACTAGCTCATGGACTCTTACTAATATGAAAGAAATGAATTTATCAGGTAAGTTCTTACATAAATTATGTTACTTAAATCCCAACATTCAACTCTCTCTGACTTGGTGGCTAGACCATCATCGTTTAATTCAGGGGGCCTCTTTTGTTCATCATACCTGGACTGTGATTTCAACAGATGCAAGTCTTTCAGGTTGGGGAGCTGTCTGGGGATCTCTGACAGCACAAGGGGTTTGGAAACCTCAAGAGGCGAGGTTACCAATCAATATTTTAGAACTCTGTGCTATTTTCAGGGCACTTCAGGTTTGACCTCTGTTAAAGAGAGAACCATTCATTTGTTTTCAGACGGACAATATCACAACTGTGGCATATGTCAATCATCAGGGTGGGACTTGCAGTCCCTTAGCTATGAAAGAAGTATCTCGGATACTTTCTTGGGCAGAATCCAGCTCTTGTCTAATTTCTGTGGTGCATATCCCAGGTGTAGACAATTGGGAAGCGGATTATCTCAGCTGTCAGACCTTAAATCCGGGGGAGTGGACTCTCCATCCAGATGTATTTTGTCAGATTGTACAGATGTGGGGTCTTCCAGAAATAGATCTGATGGCTTCTCATCTAAACAAGAAACTTCCCAGGTACCTGTCCAGGTCCAGGGATCCTCAGGCGGAGATGGTGGATGCTTTAGCAGTTCCTTGGTTTTACCCACCTGCTTATATCTTTCCGCCTCTGGTTCTTCTTCCAAAAGTGATCTCCAAGATCATAATCTAACAATCACAATGTGTTTGTGGTATACCTTTAACTATAACCCCTCCTATTTGGTCTCCACCCTATATAAGGACTACCTGTAACACTCATTTACTGCCTGATTATTGAAGTCTTAGCTACTCTGGTGTAGCTTTCCTTATCTCAGGTCTCCTATTGCTTGTATCCTGTGCAAGGTGGTTTACTTTGTTTACTCTAGCTGCGTCTTGAATCTCTTATGCTCAAATCGTTACTTTGTCATTACCGACTTTGGATCATTCAACGGCCGGATCTACTTTTTCACCGCTACCCGGAAGTAAGCCACATTCACACACGCTGCCTCTCCAAACACGGATCTTCCAATGCGGTAACAGAAATATCACGGTCCTCAAGGTGGTAACGTATACGAACAATGCTAAAGCCCTTAAACTTCTTACCTGCTTGTTTTTGTTACCATACTGAATTATTGGGCATCTCCTATTACCTGCAACATCCAATATGAACAAACATTGTATGTCTGTGGAATGTCTGAACTTGTAAATATTTTAGGCTGTGTGTGATTGCGTGAAGTAAGAAGAATCATTTGTTTCTACCAATTCAGATTCTTAGCTTGTCAGTATTTCTTTTTCATCTGTGGCCTCCGGTTATATATATATATCTTGAACATAAGATATATATTATATTAAATATTCCTTATATTTATTAACACTTAAGTCAGTAGTTAATATACAAATTCATCATATATTAAATGTCTCATATTGTTTAATCAGGCTACATAGAAGTTGTTTTCTGATTACTACAAAAAAGAGCAACAAGCTCTAATTTTAGAGCTAACCTTTATAACCAATGTGCAAATACTTGTTTACTTAAATACGAAGCTCAGAATACCACATAATAATCAGGCCCAAAAAACCGAATTTTGAATTAATTAAACATTATGGATCCTAATGAAATAAAAAAGGAGTTTAATAATGTTTACCTTAAACTTGATTATTTAGCAAGAGCTGTGACAGAAGTGCAGACTGAAAATGCTGCACTGAAAACTATAGTTAAAGATTTTGTTACACAAAAGCCTCATGACCCACCTGAACCTCATATTAATTATCCACAACCTTTTTCAGGGAAACGTTCTGAGTTCAGGGAATTTAAGAATGCCTGTAATTTATTATTTTCTCTTAGACCTAAGACTTATCATACTGAGCGGATTAAAGTTTGTACCACAATATCTTTCCTACAAGGTGAACCCAGGACTTGGGCTAATAGGTTTTTTGAAAACAATAACAATATCCTGGATTCATTACAAGATTTTTTTTCTGCTTTAACTAGTCTATATCAAGACTCAAATTCTCAAATAAATGCTGAAATGAGATTGAGGTCTTTAAAACAAGGTAAGAGAAATGTGGAGGATTATACCACTGAGTTTCAGATGTGGGCAGAGGACTCTCAGTGGAATGAAATCAGTTTGAAAAATCAATATCGTTTAGGTTTATCTGAAACACTCAAAGATGAACTTTCACGTCTTGAGATCCCAGATACCCTTGATGGTCTTATTAAATTAAGTACATCTTTAGATCGTCGTTTGAGAGAAAGGAGGGCAGAAAAGGCCTCTAATGATACCTCATATAGAAGACCTTACCAAGTCACAACAAGTCATGACAAAGCTCATGGCAGTGCTACCCCTATGGAGATTGGTGTACTTAGAGGACCTCTGCCACCAGAGGAAAAAATTAGAAGGAGGTTGGAAAATCTCTGTTTATATTGTGCTCAAAAAGAACATGTAGTATCTACTTGTCCTTTGTTGAAAAAACAAAAGACTGGTAAGAAAAAAAACAGTGACTTTATTTACAGCATAGCTAATGATACACACATGACTTTGTCTATTTCTTTACAGTGGGACCAGAAAAATATCCAAACCAAGGCATTAATTGATTCAGGAGCATCCGGAAATTACATTGATTCCACTTATGTAAATAAAAATCGAATACCTACTATTTGTAAACAAAATCCTGTATCTATTAAGCTGATAGATGGTTCATTAATAGAACAAGGACCTATTACACATCATACTATTCCCCTGCTTGTAACATCATTGCAGGGACATACTGAATATTTATCTTTTGATCTCATAACCATTCATCAGCATACTCTCATCCTAGGCTATCCTTGGTTGAAGAAACACAACCCTCACATAAATTGGGTTTCAAATAAGGTAACATTAGATTCTGCTTTTTGTTCCCAAACTTGTTATCCACATCAAACCATAGCGTCACTTGATATTGGTTTACCCTCGTGTTATCAGGATTTGGCAGATGTATTTAATTTAAAAGAGGCAGAAAACCTTCCACCTCATAGGGAGTTTGACTGTCCTATCGATATAATACCTGGTTCCAAAATCCCTCATGGTAAGATCTATCCCCTCTCTCAAGAGGAACTCCAGTATATAAGAAACTACTTAGACGAAAATTTACGTAAGGGATTTATTTCACACTCCACATCCCCTGCAGCTGCAGGTATGTTTCTAGTAAGAAACAAGGATGGTACCATAAGACCTATTATTGATTATAGAGCTTTAAATAACATCACAATAAAAAACAGATACCCGTTACCTTTAATACCTGAACTTTTGGAACGTCTAACTGGTGCAACTATTTACACCAAATTAGATTTAAAGGGAGCTTATAATTTGATTAGAATTAAAGAAGGTCACGAATGGAAAACGGCATTCAGGACCAGATATGGCCTTTTCCAATATAATGTAATGCCTTTTGGTCTGAGTAATGCTCCGGCAACTTTTCAGTTTTTTATAAATGAGATCTTTCGTGACCTGATAGACGTTTGTGTCATAATATACCTTGACGACATATTAATTTATTCTAGAACACCTCAAGAGCATGAAAAACATCTTTCGGAAGCTAAAGATTATCAAAAAAGGTTATATGATACCCATCACACTGCTAGCCCGGCTTATCAGATTGGAGATTTGGTACTACTCTCGACAAAGAATCTCAAACTGTCAGTTCCTAGCAAAAAGTTAGCAAATCAATATTTGGGTCCTTTTAAGATTTCTAAAATAATCAACCTCAATGCTGTGAGATTAGAGCTTCCCCAGGATTTTAAGATTCACCCCTCTTTTCATGTCTCTCTGTTAAAGCCATATCTTCCTTCACCTCAGTCTCTCTCCTTGTCTCGACCACCTCCAATACTCGTTGATGATCGAGAGGAGTATGAAGTTGAAGCTGTATTGGATTCTAGGATCCATAGGAAGAGGTTAGAGTATCTTGTGAAATGGAAAGGTTATGGTTCGGAGGATAACTCTTGGCAGCTTCATTCTGATCTTCGCACTCCCCGTCTTCTACGAAATTTTCATCGCCGCTATCCTGAGAAACCTAGTTTGGAAACCCCTGGGGTGCTTCCTTGAAGGGGGGGAGATGTGGTATACCTTTAACTATAACCCCTCCTATTTGGTCTCCACCCTATATAAGGACTACCTGTAACACTCATTTACTGCCTGATTATTGAAGTCTTAGCTACTCTGGTGTAGCTTTCCTTATCTCAGGTCTCCTATTGCTTGTATCCTGTGCAAGGTGGTTTACTTTGTTTACTCTAGCTGCGTCTTGAATCTCTTATGCTCAAATCGTTACTTTGTCATTACCGACTTTGGATCATTCAACGGCCGGATCTACTTTTTCACCGCTACCCGGAAGTAAGCCACATTCACACACGCTGCCTCTCCAAACACGGATCTTCCAATGCGGTAACAGAAATATCACGGTCCTCAAGGTGGTAACGTATACGAACAATGCTAAAGCCCTTAAACTTCTTACCTGCTTGTTTTTGTTACCATACTGAATTATTGGGCATCTCCTATTACCTGCAACATCCAATATGAACAAACATTGTATGTCTGTGGAATGTCTGAACTTGTAAATATTTTAGGCTGTGTGTGATTGCGTGAAGTAAGAAGAATCATTTGTTTCTACCAATTCAGATTCTTAGCTTGTCAGTATTTCTTTTTCATCTGTGGCCTCCGGTTATATATATATATCTTGAACATAAGATATATATTATATTAAATATTCCTTATATTTATTAACACTTAAGTCAGTAGTTAATATACAAATTCATCATATATTAAATGTCTCATATTGTTTAATCAGGCTACATAGAAGTTGTTTTCTGATTACTACAAAAAAGAGCAACAAGCTCTAATTTTAGAGCTAACCTTTATAACCAATGTGCAAATACTTGTTTACTTAAATACGAAGCTCAGAATACCACAGTGTTTCTGATAGCACCAGCGTGGCCTCAAAGGTTTTGGTATGTGGATCTTGTTAGAATGTCCAGTTGCCAGCCTTGGCCACTTCCTCTAAGAGCAGACCTTCTGTCTCAAGGGCCGTTTTTCCATCAGGATCTCAAATCGTTAAATTTGAAGGTATGGAAATTGAATGCTTAGTGCTTAGTCATAGAGGTTTCTCTGACTCAGTGATTAATAATATGCTACAGGCTCATAAGTCTGTTTCAAGGAAGATTTATTATCGAGTTTGGAAGCCCTATATTTCATGGTGTTCTTCTCATAAATTTTCCTGACATTCTTTAAGAATTTCTAGAATTTTACAGTTTCTTCAGGATGGTTTGGATAAAGGTTTGTCTGCAAGTTCCTTGAGGGGACAAATCTCTGCTATTTCTGTTTTATTTTATAGAAAGATTGCTAAGCTTCCTGATATTCACTGTTTTGTTCAGGCTTTGGTTCGTATCAAGCCTGTTATTAAATCAATCTCTCCTCCTTGGAGTCTTAATTTGGTTTTGAAGACTTTGCAGGCTCCTCCTTTTGAGCCTATGCATTCTTTGGATATTAAACTACTTTCTGTTTTGCGGACTTCGTTTAAATTTCTTCCTAAGGTTGTGAATTCTAACAACATTAGTAGGGGAATTGTTGTTCCTTCCTTGTGTCCTAATCCCCAAAATGCTCTTGAAAGATCTTTGCATTCTTTGGATATGTTGTAAGAGCTTTGAAATATTATGTTGAAGCTACTAAAGTTTTCAGGAAGACTTCTGGTCTAGTTGTTGTCTTCTCTGGTTCTAGGAAAGGTCAGAAAGCTTCTGCCATTTCTTTGGCATCTTGGTTAAAGCTTTTGATTCACAAAGCTTATTTGGAGGCGGGACAGTCACCACCTCAGGGGATCACAGCTCATTATACTAGATCAGTCTCCACTTCTTGGGCTTTTAAGAATGAAGCTTCAGATTTGCAAAGCAGCAACTTGGTCTTCTTTGCATACATTTACTAAATTTTACCATTTTGATGTATTTGCTTCTTCTGAAGCAGTCTTTGGTAGAAAAGTTCTTCAGGCAGCTGTTTCAGTTTGATTCTTCTGCTAATGTTTTAAGTTTTTTTCTTTCAATTTATGAGAAAAACTTATTTTTTGTGGATTTAATTTTTTCAGCGGAAAATGGCTGTTTTTATTTTATCCCTCTCTTTCTAGTTACTCTTCTGTGGACTTCCACATCTTGTGTATTTCTATCCCATAAGTCACTAGTTCATGAACTCTTGCCAATTACATTAAAGAAAACATAATTTATGTAAGAACTTACCTGATAAATTAATTTCTTTCATATTGGCAAGAGTCCATGAGACCCACCCTTTTTCTGGTGGTTATGATTTTTTGTATAAAAGCACAATTATATTTCCAGTTCCTCTTTTTGTATGCTTTTTCTTTTACAAAGATATGACGAGTCCACAGATTTAATCTTTACTTGTGGGATATTAACCTCCTGCTAACAGGAAGTGGCAAAGAGCACCACAGCAGAACTGTATATATAGCTCCTCCCTTCCCTCCACCCCCAGTCATTCTCTTTGCCTGTGTTAGTAATAGGAAGAAAGGTAAAGTGAGATGTTAGTTTTAGATTCTTCAATCAAGAAATTTTTTATTTTAAATGTATAGTACTGGGCTGGAAACAATAATCAATTGGACACTGGGAGAGGCAGCTTGACGTTTTTTATTTGATCACATAACAAATAATCAGTAAGGCTGCAGTGTTACAGTAAGGTTTTTAGGGGACCACATGGCTTACTTTGCAAACTGCTTCCCATGCGGTTATACAGACTGATATGATCGACGTCCATGATGGGTGGGGCCTATTTTCACGCGCTCAGACGCGAAGTGTACTCTAACTGAGAAGGCAGCAGTCATTAGCTCCGGTGGGGCCTACTCTGATGTTCTCTGTACCGGATCATTGTCGAGTCATTTTGCAGAACCCTGGGGGCAGATAGGCGAGACAGTGGCGCCTTATCTGGACGATATTTTAATTCAGGCGTCGACTTATCATCTGACGAAATCTCATACAGACACAGTGTTGTCCTTTCTGAGGACTCACGGTTGGAAGGTGAACTTAGAAAAGAGTTCTCTAGTTCCACGGACAAGGGTTCCCTTCTTGGGAACTCTGATAGACTCTGTAGATATGAAGATATTTTTAACGGAGATCAGAAAATCAAAGATTCTAAATACTTGCCGAGCCCTTCAGTCCATTCCTCGGCCATCAGTGGCTCAGTGTGTGGAAGTAATTGGGTTAATGGTATCGGCAATGGACATCATTCCGTTTGCTCGTTTTCATCTCAGGCCACTGCAACTGTGCATGCTCAGACAGTGGAATGGGGATTATGCGAATTTATCTCCTCAGATAAATCTGGATCAAGAGACCAGAGACTCTCTTCTTTGATGGTTGTCACAGGGTCATCTGTCCCAGGGGACGTGTTTCCGCAGACCCTCGTGGGTGATCGTGACAACGGACGCCAGCCTTCTGGGCTGGGGTGCAGTCTGGAATTCCCTGAAGGCTCAGGGTGTATGGACTCAGATGGAGTCTCTACTTCCAATCAATATTCTGGAATTAAGAGTGATATTCAATGCGCTTCAGGCGTGGCCTCAGTTGACTTCGGCCAAATTCATCAGATTCCAGTCGGACAATATCACGACTGTAGCTTATATCAATCATCAAGGGGGAACAAGGAGTTCCTTAGCAATGATAGAGGTATCCAAGATAATTCGATGGGCGAAGGCCCACTCTTGTTATCTGTCGGCAATCTACATCCCAGGAATAAAGAACTGGGAGGCGGATTTTTTAAGTCGACAGACTTTTCATCCGGGGGAGTGGGAACTCCACCTGGAGGTGTTTGCCTCTCTGATTCTATGATGGGGCAGACCGGAATTGGATTTGATGGCATCTCGACAGAATGCCAAGCTTCCAAGATATGGATCCAAGTCAAGGGATCCCCAGGCCGAACTGATAGATGCCTTGGCAGTGCCTTGGTTGTTCAGCCTAGCCTATGTGTTTCCACCGTTTCCTCTCCTTCCACGCGTGATTGCTTGGATCAAACAGGAGAGAGCTTCGGTAATCCTGATCACGCCTGCGTGGCCACGCAGGACTTGGTATGCGGATCTAGTGGATATGTCCTCTCTGCCACCATGGAAACTTCCTCTGAGACAGGACCTTCTCATTCAAGGACCTTTCTAACATCCAAATCTAAATTCTCTGCAGCTGACTGCTTGGAGATTGAATGCTTGATCTTATCTAAGATTCGGTCATTGATACTTTGATACAGGCACGTAAGCCTGTCACTATAAAGATCTATCATAAGATATGGCGTAAATATCTTTTTTGTTGTGAATCCAAGGGTTACTCATGCAGTAAAGTTAGGATTCCCAGGATTCTGTCTTTTCTTCAAGAAGGATTGAAGAAAGGGTTATCAGCAAGTTCCTTAAAGGGACAGATTTCTGCCTTGTAAATTCTGCTTCACAAACATTTGGCAGATGTTCCAGATGTTCAGTCTTTTTGTCAGGCTCTAACCAGAATCAAGCCTGTATTTAGACCAATTACTCCTCCCTGGAGTTTGAAATTAGTTCTTAAAGTTCTTCAAGGGGTTCCGTTTGAACCTATGCATTCCATAGATATGAAGTTATTATCTTGGAAAGTTTTATTTTTGGTTGCTATTTCTTCTGCTCATAGAGTTTTTGAGCTTTCAGCGTTACAATGTGATTCGCCTTATCTTATCTTTCATTCTGATAAGGTGGTTTTGCGTACCAAACCTGGATTCCTTCCTAAGGTTGTTTCAAATAAGAATATTAATCAGGAAATTGTGGTTCCTTCATTATGTCCTAATCCTTCTTCTAAGAAGGAGTGTCTGTTACATAACTTCGGCGTGGTCCGTGCATTGAAGTTTTACTTGCAGGCGACTAAGGATTTCCGTCAATCATCTTCATTATTCATTGTTTATTCTGGAAAACGTAGGTGTCAGAAAGCTACGGCTACCTCTCTTTCTTTTTGGCTGAGGAGTATCATCCGTCTAGCATATGAGACTGCTGGACAGCAGCCTCCTGAAAGAATTACGGCTTATTCTACTAGGGCTGTGGCTTCCACAGGGGCCTTTAAAAATTATGCTTCTGTTGAACAGATTTGCAAGGCTGCGACTTGGTCGTCTCTTCATACTTTTTCGAAATTTTACAAATTTGATACTTTTGCTTCTTCTGAGGCGGTTTTTGGGAGAAAGGTTCTTCAAGCAGTGGTACCTTTAGGTTCCTGTCTTGTCCCTCCCTTTCATCCGTGTCCTATTGCTTTGGTATTGGTATCCCACAAGTAAGGATGAAATCCCTGGACTCGTCATATCTTTGTAAAAGAAAAGTACATTTATGCTTACCTGATAAATTTATTTCTTTTACGATATGACGAGTCCACGGCCCACCCTGTTATTTTAAGACAGATTTATATTTATTTTTTGTAAACTTCAGTCACCTCTGCACCTTTAGCTTTTCCTTTCTCTTCGTAAACCTTCGGTCGAATGACTGGGGGTGGAGGGAAAGGAGGAGCTATATATACAGCTCTCCTGTGATGCTCTTTGCCACTTCCTGTTAGCAGGAGGTTAATATCCCACAAGTAAGGATGAAATCCGTGGACTTGTCATATCGTAAAAGAAAGTAATTTATCAGGTAAGCATACATTTACTTTTTTACTCCTTTTTCTATCACCCCACTACTTGGTTATTCGTTAAACTGAATTGTGGGCCCCAAGGCAGAACCTGCAGTGATCTGAGATGTCATCGCAGAAAATGCAACATGTTTGCAGAAAGAACAGGACACATGCAGGAACTGTTACTGCTTTAACTTTGCAGTGCTGCTGCACAGAAAGCTGTTCTTTTCAAACAGAGCTTTGCTCTGGCTGCACTGTGTAAGTTTTAGTTAATCAATATTGTAAGTCCCAGCACCCAATTAGTGCAGCTGCAAGTCTCCTAGGGGCCACTACCCTGGACCCCAAACAATCCAAAGAATAGCATGAGGAAGGGTTAAGAGCCAGAAACGTCGCCTATTTTTGTTGCCTTTGTGATAAAATAAATTAATATTTCTGCTGTCACCTTGCTTGCTATTCTTACGTTTTAGTTAACACAGTACAACCACAGCAAATATGCAGTTTTGACTGGCTTTGTAGTGTTGACTGGCGCTCAGATTTTTTCAAACCCGCCCCCTAACCTTTCCCAGTCTGCAAAGCTGTATTTTTCTGAATGTAAGACATTCTTATGAGCAATGCACCTTTTTTATTACTACATTTCTATGTTAGACCAAGAGAAAATTAATCAAATTTATTCGAGATATTTTCCTTTTTTTTTTGTCTGCAGTTACCGTAATTTGAAATCCGATTTTCAACTACTGCACTATATTATAAAACTTTTAAAATTGCTTTATTCTCCAATTAATCAACACATTGCAACTGAACTGGTGCTGGTGTTTTAGTGCAACCACCTAATTTAAAATTATTTTATTTAAAAATAACCTGCAGAAATTTTTTCACTAAAAAAAAAACTCATCGCAGAAAATGAAAAAAAGTTATGCCTCTGGGATTGTGGGTGTGGTGAGGGGTGTATTTATAGGCATTTTGAGGTTTGGGAAACTTTGCCCTAGCTATGTTTTTTCACTCACAGAACAGAAACACAGGAAAAAAATTGTTTCTTTGTCCGTCACACATTCTATTTAACCTCAAAAATTCACATTATGATACTGTTTAAAGGGAGATAAAATGCAAAAAGAAAATATGTTAAAGCATTTTTATATTTCACGCTGCTTGCATATAAATATGCGTTTAATCCCTGCAGATGTATTAAATACATAGTTAAAGTCAGCTCAAGAACAGCAATGCACTACTGGGAGCTATCTGAACACATCTGGTGAGCCAATGACAAGTTGTATACGTGTAGCCAGCTAACTCCCAGTATTGTGTTGCTGCTGCTGAGGATATGTGAATATTCTTTTTTTTTTTTTTTAAACAAGCTTTACAATACATTTAGGGCATAAACTGGCATACAATCAATACAGCATTTGATATTGGTATTTGCGCAGTCCATGCTGCCAAATTTCTTGATATTTGCATCGTGTTATAGTCCAAACAGTTTGACAAGGCGGTGGGGGACAAAGTCCCACCTGTCTGAGCTTGTTTTATAGTATTTTACATTTTTAGAACATAAGAATAATTGCATTGAGAGTACCGGAGAAGGAAAGTAAGGACAGAAATAAGGGGGGAGGAAGAGAGAGGAAAAAAAAAAAGGGGGGGGGAAGGTGGGGGTATGGGGGAGGGGGGTGGGTAGTACACTGTTGAACTCCTGATTAAAGCCGTGGGAATCATGTGCTGGCTGGCTATCGTACAGGGTTACTAAGCTAGGGGCCCCTACCATCCCATGTCAGCGGCATGAGTTCATGTGTCATGATTTTGCCTACTCTGCTATAATGAAAATGCTCAAGCCGGATAAGATCTCCAACCTTTGCCCTCCACTCCGAGAGGGTGGGTGTCTGTAGCGCTTTCCAGTATTTGGGTATCAGTCCCTTGGCTGCACTGTACATCAGAAGCAGCAAGTGATAGTTTGCTTCTACGCCCACCTTGGGACGATTGTGTTATAAGAGGTTAGTTGGGTTAGGTGTGATATTGATTTTCAAGACTCTGCCCATGTCCCTTAGTACATCATTCCAAAATGGTTGAATGTGGGGGCATGACCACCAAACATGAAGTAATGTGCCTTCCTCCCTGCAGCCCCTCCAGCACTCCCCGCTGGTGTTTGGGTATATTTTCCTAAATCTCTGAGGGGTCAAATACCAGCGACTCAGGAACTTGTAGTGCATTTCCTGGATTCTGGCTGAAACCGAGGCTTTCTTGTTTTTCCCGAATATTTTATACCAGTCGTCTATCTCTATGGTTAACCCGAGCTCGCTATGCCAGGTGTGAATGTACGATGGTAGGCCTGAGTCTCCCTTTGTGAGAAGTATTCTATAGAGTTGTGAGATTAGGTGTCTTGGGGGGCGTTGTGACACACATAGGCTTTCGTAAGGTGTTTTTTGTCTACTGAAGTGTGTTTTGTTTCTTTGTGTTGAGTAGAAATGTGTGAGCTGTGCCACGCAGAACCATGATGTGAAAATCTGGCTATCCCACTCCGCAAGTTCGGTCTGGGTTTTGATTATCCCCTGTTGTAAAGTATGTGTAATTGTGTTGTCTATTAATGGGTAGAAACAGGTGTGTATTCGCATCCCATGCCTCAGTCCGATGTCTGGATTTTCTCTTACAGGAGTCAGAGGTGAGCTGGGAGTGGAGATAAAGGATTCCGTTTGGATTATCCTATCCCACATAGTGAAGACTTTCTGTAGGAGTGGATAGTGATCCATCAAGTCCGGGCGACTCGACTGTGTCACCCAAGCCAATGTACCAACTTTACCCCTACGGAGTATCTCGCAATCTAACTGTGTCCACGCTTTATTCTTAGAGTTATGACACCATTCTACCAGCCTTTGTAGATTAATAGCTGTCCTATAAGTTTCAAGATGGGGTACTCCCACTCCGCCCCGCTCCCTGGGAAGATATAATGTTTTGCGACAGATTCTGGGTTTAATTCCGCCCCATATGTATGCTTCTATGGCCATCTGGATTTGGTGCAATAGGTGGGAGGACGTAGAGATCGGGATGGTTTGTAGAACATATAGAACTCGTGGGAGGATGTTCATCTTCACCACATTTATGCGGCCAAGCCATGAAATATTTTTATTTTTCCAACCAGAAAGGTTGTTTATTATCTCGTCCCTTATTAGTCTATAATTGATATCTACTAAGTCCCTAATCCGTGGCGTGAGGGTAATGCCTAAATATTTAATAGAGGTTGTTGCTACTTTTATCGGGCAGTTTTCTCTGAGTCTATTGAAATTGTTGCTGGGTTCCATTATGTTTAAAATCTCTGATTTAGAGGGGTTTAAAAGGAAGTTCGATACTGCCCCATATTCGGTAAACTCCGCCATAGCTGCTTGGAGTGGTGGGATCACGTCGGATATCGTTAGTAAAATATCGTCCACGTACATCGCGATCTTGTGACCATGTTTCCTACAGTAATGCCCGTAATATTTGGATTTGCATGAATTTTGCAGGCCAGCGTTTCGATAGTCAGGGCAAATAGCAGTGGTGACAGGGGACAGCCCTGTCTCGTCCCGTTTTTTATTAGAAATGTATCGGAGAGGGTTCCGTTAACACGCACCCTAGCATTCGGTGCGGAGTACAATGAAAATACGCTGTTTATAAATTTGGGTCCAAATCCATATTTAATCAAAGTGTGGCGTATGAATGGCCAACTCACCCGGTTAAACGCCTTTTCCGCGTCTGTTGATACTAAAGACAAAGGGATGGCATTCTTATTAGCATGTGTGATGAGTTGCAGGACTTTTAAGGTATTATCTCGAGCTTCCCAAGCAGGAATAAAAACCCCACCTGGTCTGTGGAAAATAAGTGGGGCAGGAACTTATTCAGTCTATTGGAGAGAATCTTGGCAAATATTTTAACATCCAAATTTAAAAGGGATATGGGGCGGTAGTTCTCCGGTCTGTCAGTGGGTTTGCCTGTTTTGGGTATTACAGCGATATGCGCTTCAAGCATAGTGCTGGGAAGGGAGGGAGAGTCTGTCAGCTGTTTGAGTATTGTTAATAAGTGCGGAGTTAATATATCCGAGAATCTTTTGTAATATTTGAGACCAAACCCATCAGGGCCTGGGCTCTTGTCTGACGGTAAGTCTTTGATTGCCTGTAGAATTTCTTCCCTCATGATTGGGGATTCAAGGGACTCTGAGTCTTCCTTAAGAAGTCTTGGCGTAATAAGGTCTGTCAGATACTGTTGGATTGCAATGTCACTGGGTGAGTCGGGTCTAGGGCTGGCATTGTCCGCTTGTACCTGTTCAGGTATCGGCAGGTTGTAAAGGGCATTATAGTATTCTTTAAATATGTTAGCTATTGATGCTCCGTCCGCCCTGGTGTTTCCCTGGTTATCTACTAGTGTATGTATGTATGCTTTAAGTTTTTTCCGAAATATTGCGCGTGCTAGTAATTTCCCTGCCTTGTCTCCCTGCTCGAAGAATTGTTGTCTTAGGGTCAAGGCCTGCTTCTGATGTTCTTCCTGTAGGAAGTGTAATAGTTCAGTCCTAGCCTGCCCTAGATCTGTTTGTAAAGTCTCATCACCTGGGTTTTGTATGTGAATGTCTTCCTTTTCTGTCACCTGTGCCAGGAGCCTCTGGTACCGCTCTTTATGTTGCTTTGTGATTTTAGCTCTATGCTTTATTAACACATCTCTCAAAACACATTTATGTGCCTCCCATATGGTGGTGTGGTGCATGGAGTCAGTTGCGTTTAGGTCAAAGTATTCTGTGAGAGGTTTGGTTAAGTCTGCTTTAATGATTGGGTTATCACGTAGGGAGTCATCGAGTTTCCAGATATATGGTATAACTGGCGAATTGGGCAATTTGAGAGTGCAGCACACCGGCGCGTGGTCTGACCACGTGATCGGTCTGATAGAACAACTGTTGGTAACTGTGAGGCCTGTAGTGTCCATGAAAAAGTAATCTATTCTAGAATATTTTCTATACGGGTGGGAGTAGAATGTGTAGTTTTTAGTGGTGGGGTGAAATGTGCGCCAGATGTCGTGCATTGCCAGTTCCCTGAGGGTACTAGTTAGGTTCTTAATAACCTTGACAGGAGTGCTGGAAATGCCGTCAGATGTGTCTATAATCGGGTTTAATGGTGTGTTTAAGTCTCCTCCCAGGAATGTTATGCCTACCTGCGATTGTAGCAGTTTATGGGCTATTTTCCTGTAGAAGGCAGATTGCTTGCAGTTAGGGGCATAAAGATTTACCAATCTGATCGGTGTGTTAAATAGAGTGCCTGTGAGGATCAATAACCTGCCTTCTGGGTCTCTTTCTATTTGGGATAGCTGAAAAGGTATTTTGGTGCTAAAAATTATCCCCACTCCGTTTTTCTTTGGTCGGCCCTAAGGCAAAGTAGGCAGTGGGGTATTGGCGGCTATACCATCTGGGTTCTTGAAAAGTGAGTCTCCTGTATAAATATGATGTCACCTCCCATCCTACTCAGGTCTCTTGTTACTATTGAACGTTTTCCAGGGCTATTGAGGCCCTTAGCATTTACAGTGACTAATTCCACCGAGAAGTGTCTGAGGCAGTTATGTGTGGGAGCCATTGTTGCACTGGGAAGGAAGAGAGGAAAAAAAAAAAAAGGAAGGGGGAAAAGTAAGAGAGGGAAGGGGGAAGAGGGAGGGAAAGCGGTCTGGGGGTCAGGTAAGTTAGAGAATGATATTAGGGCTGGGCTGTTGGAGAAGAGGGAGGCAGTTGGGGTTGTGGTTAGGGGTTTTGAGGTGTGGGGAGGATGGGTTAGGTACGGTACAGTATACTTGTGTCCGGTAATAAACAAGTGTCTGATCAGTAAATCAGCACTCTACAATACCAATATATACAATCAAGGGTATTAAACCTAGTGCTATATTTCTTTATAACTTGAACATCTGATTAAAACCTGTCAGTTTGTGCAACTTGAAAACAAGAGAACATTTAAAGCAAACAAATTTAAAAAAGGAGAAGCGAGAGAGAGTAGAGAAAGGAGGAGAAAGTGCCAGTGTGCTATCCTGCACTGTCCGCGTATCATGCAGGCTGCGCCTGTCCCTTAATAGCTTGTATCTAGTAAGGTTATCAACTAGGGAGTATCGCGCCTTATGCTTTAGCCTCCCATAGTCACCCTGGTATCGGAGAGCTAACTCCAAGCAATCTGAGCTTATCAGTAGGCCCTCAATGATTATGCTAGGAGCATGCGCCAAAGAATAGGTGCTAGGTTTTATTCAGGGTGTGTGTAGCGATTTACATGTGGGTGACTAACGTGGTGCATGCGCGCGTATAACCCTATGTCAGTAATTATCCTTTATATGATCCGTCCTCAAGATCATATACACGAGCATGGTGCTCACATAATTAGTGGTTTTGATGTGATCTCAGTGAGGGGCAGTTTGTTGCTTGAGTAGGGACCTACGTTAAGGACCTGAGAGCCCCATGAACAACGTGGAAAGCTTGTGTATTTCGACTTTCTCCCATTGCTGTTTTGTCTGCAGGGCCTGCGTCCAAGCTGCAGATGCCAATAGGGCACGCGTGAGACCTATGCAGTTTCTGTTTTCTTTAGTACACTTTCCTGCAAGCCGTAACTAAGGAACTGGTTATACATGTGAAAACCTGAATCACAAAAAACATTGCAAACATTATGAACATTATAACAATGCATAGTGTAGTGTACATTGAATATAACCTATGCAGTTTCTGGCATCCGAGCAGAACACTCCTGCCTGTTATAATCTAGTGACTGGCTATGTGAGAAAGAGCCTGAGTAGTTTAAACATTGCTAACATTATCAGCATTAAAACAGTGCGTTAAACAATGAGCATTGACCTATCTATGCGGGTCCCTGGCTCTCGGGATGTATCACATTATTCCTCAAGGTCTAGGGACAGCGAGCCCACCTGGGTGGCGTGCTCTTGTATGTTATAATCAAGTAACTAGTTGTATAAATAAGAACCTGAGTCATTTAAACATTGCAAACCACATGAACATTAAAACAGTGCATGAAACATTATGTATCAACTTATCTTCCTGGGTCCCAAGCCCTCCGGATGTGAAGGCCACTGAGTCCACATAGAGTCTTATTATTCCTCAAGGTCTAGGGACAGTGAGGATGCCTAGTTTTCTTCAGCAAATGTTCACTAGACCTTCATCCAGGCATGTTTCCATCTGTATTGTTATTTTTAATTGCTATGATGCTTGTCTGGAATCCCCAGCGGTAGGGGATGTGCTGATCCTTGAGGGCAGCCATGATATACCTCAGGTCTCTCCTCTTCTGTAGTGTTGCAGGGCAGAGGTCTGTGAAGACTTGAATGTCTATTCCCTCATAGACAAGCGGATGTCCCGCTCTTGCATGTTTAAGGATGTCTTCTTTATCGTTGTAGGATAAAAGCTTAATAATCACATCTCTTGGCGGTGCTCTGCTAGGTGGTTTGGGGCATAGCACCCTGTGCGCTCGCTCAATGTGAACATCTGTAGCCGTCGGCGAGTTCTTTATATGCCTGAAGAGATCTTGTATATATTTATGTAGATCGGGAGGTTGACGGATTCAGGAATGCTGCGTAGTCTTAAATTATTCCTCCTGCTCCTGTTTTCCAGATCTTCAATACGTTCCGTGAGGTCATCTACCACTGTTTCATGTGATTGTAGAAAACTTGCCTGATGTTGTAGATATGAGCTCATCTTTTCCTGTTTTTCTTCGACCAGATTGACTCTATGGTCTACGGCTTTGATATCTTTTTTAAGTTCTGAGAACATGTTCTTGACATCCGCCATGGCTTTTCTGATGTCTTCCTTTGAGGAGAGGTGTCCAATATCTTCTTCGGTGATGAAGTTGTGCTACGCTGGGATCATGTTGTGGTTTTGAGCAGTGGCCGCTTGTCTTCTGCCCTCTGGTTGTTCCTTGGGGGTATTTGACATTGCTTCAGGAGGGAGCAAGTAATTTTGGTCATGTGCCCTTAGTCGGCCTTTGTGATCTTTTGTTGGGCATACCAGGGTGTGCTGTTTTAAAATGGTGCTGACCTTCTTTGTGCAGGTTATCTAGGCCCAGGGTATGGTGTTTGCAAGTGGGCTGGGTCAGGGTGTTGTTGACCTTAATGCTCAGGAAGGAGCGTCCGTAATAAGGCTCTTCTCTGTTATGGCAGGGGTTGGTTTCGAGGTAATGTTAACTGTATGCAAGATGGCTGTGCTTTTAGAATGAGAGGCCCATGCCTATTGTGGATATGCTGGCAGCTTGCTCTGGATGTGAAGCATCGGCCCTGAGCCTGGTCGGCCCTGTGTTTTTATCTCAGCGTGTGTTTCCCCAGTTTACTTAAACCATCCCTCTTAGCCAGGTCACCAATAGAGGCTGAACACTTACGCTATCCCATCTATACCCCCTTCAGTGAAGTAATTATCGATTTGTAATGGGGTAAGCCCAAGTTATGTCTCCTGGGTTTGACCCTTCCCAGCCTAAGGCCCGTAATCCTCTTAGTATGTACTAGGATGCTCACTTCGATATTCCGTGCTGTCAACTGCCAGGGGCTTGTATCGTCTCCCTCGGGGGGAAATCTCTGGTGACTGTGTGATGCGCCACTGCACCTCTTGCCGGGGGGCCCAGCGTTGAATGTGGTGGGGCGCAGATTCCTCCGCCAGAGCCCTGTCTCTGCTGCAGGTTTTTTTTTGTTTTTGTGATTCCCTCACCTCCGGCACAGATGCTTCCACAGGGGATTGAATGCGGAGGCAGATGTGATGCCGAGAGTGCTGTGCTTAGCTTACTGCGGTCTGAGATCTCTGGTGCTTGGCGGTCACGTGGAAAGGCCCAGACCGCAACTCCCTTTGTCGCGTCGGACGGATCCCCGTCCCCTCAGGACTCCTCCAACTGGGATCCGGACATAGGTGATCGTGTGAGGGTTCAGTGTATAGGGCACTCTGCCGTTCCCCAGGTGTGACTTGCTGCTTCAGGGGACTAGCTGGATGGGTAGATCTGTTCCGGCCCGCTGGCTGTATTGGGTGCTGTTAGGTCCGTTATTTGGGACAAAAGGAGCCCGCAATAAAAGTTATTAGGGCACTATTCTCTTAGAAAGTAGAAAGTAAGGGAAAAAAAAAAAGAAAACTAATTAGTTGCACATAACTGTGTTTTTAGCTCTTGGGTTGTCAGAGCCACTAACACAGTGCAGCCGTCTTCCAGTGTGGCTAGGCTCCATGTGAATATTCTTTTAAACAAAGGATACCAAGAGCAAAAGTATATTTTATAATAGAAATGAATTTAATGTGTCTTACATTAACATGCTCTACCTGACTCATGTAAGTTTAATTTTGACTTTCCTATCCATTTAACAATGTGGTAGAGCAAAGTGCCTATATGTCGAGCAGTAGATTAGTGCTCCACAAATCTATTTAAAGGGACAGTCAACACCAGAATTTTTGTTGTTTAAAGAATGATAATCCCTTTATTACCCATTTCCCAGTTTTGCATAACCAACAATGTTATAGAAATACACTTTTTACCTCTGTGATTACCTTGTATCTAAGCCTCTGCAAACTGCCCCCTTATTTCAGTTCTTTTGACAGACTTGCATTTTAGCCAATTATTATTATTATTATTCTTTATTTATAAAGCGCCGACAGATTCCGCAGCGCTGCCCATGGGTACAAGGATAACAGTACAGTGGAGAAACAATACGATAAGACACAAAATTTTACAGACAAATACAGGGGGAATTGAGGGCCCTATTCCCGTGGGAACTTACAATCTAGCCAATCAGTGCTATCTCCAGGGTAGCTTCACATGCATGAGCTCTATGTTATCTATATGAAACACATGAACTAATGCCCTCTAGGGGTCAAAATGCATTCAGATTAGAGACAGTCTTCAAGGTCTAAGAAATTTGCATATGAACCTCCCAGGTTTAGCTTTCAAATAAGAATACCAAGAGAACAAAGCAAAATCGGTGATAAAAGTAAATTGTAAAGTTGTTTAAAATTACATTCCCTATTTAAATCATGAAAGTTTTTTTTGGACTTGACTGTCCCTTTAAAAATTAGGAGCCAGTAAGAATATTTAGGAGCCAGGCATTCTTTTAGTAGCCAAACAGTGGTAATTGTATATGGATACATGTAGAAAACATTGACAGTAAAATATATTGTCAGCTTTTATTTCACGATTCTCCCATTTGAAAATTAAGCTGCATTTGTAAATGTTTTATTACTTAATTCTTTCCCTTTTTAGACTTTTGAATACAGTATATCAACTAAGTCTATTTTCCCATATAATTGTGGCTTACTCACAACACAATGAGTTCAACCACTGTATAAATGTTTTTCTTAACATGCAAATAAAAAAGGTGTCTTTCAAAATAAGCAGATTAGATAACACATTTTATTCATGAAATATATGGGAAGTTTTTCAGTGATGCAACATTTGTTTGTTTGTTCATCATTTTGGGCAAATTTTTGCAGTCATATCCCAACCCTGCCCCCCAAGATTGCTGACCCCAAGAGCAGGTTCAGCCACGTGGCTTGGCATGTTTTCTTACTTTTTTACATAATTATTATCCCTGCACCCCATAGAGATACCAGCTGAGCTAATGGACATAAGAAAAAAACACATGCGCTTCCTACAAATCAACCTGTAGCTTAGCATCAGCTGTTAACCCCCTGCTTTTGCACAGTGAATATTGGGTAATTTGAGATATACGTGATATTAGCATAAACTATACAGATGTAGATCCAGTGTTTGTAGGATCAACATTATCTTTTTCTCATACTTATTGTGACTTTCATCAAAACAATTAGATTAATACATCTTTCATATTCCATGCTATATTTGAAAGTCTTAAAGTGTATATTTAGAAAGCAGAATCTTCGCACATTCCATAATGTGTGTAGAAAAAGTAATTGGATGTCTAGCTGATCGATATTGTATCTTCTAGCAGTCCACACTATTTGACAGAATTAATTCAGCACATGCTGGAATCCATGTTCCTGGTCTCCTTTGCTGGCCATAGGGTTGCCACCTTTCTAGGGGCAAAATCTAATGACCATGCACATTAACATACATTTCCATAAATGACTAAACAGCATAGCAGAACCTGCTTTGATTTTACATGACTATTTGTATATAATTATATTCCAACACATATAGAATATGCTTTACCATGGATTGGGCCTTTATTTCTGTAATTATTCTTTAATATCTTAATTGACCTAAACCTTAAAACTACCAGCCTTAGTGGTAAAATACTGGATGATTGGCAACCCTAGCTGGCCAATTGGTGACTGTTGCAAATAAACTTGTGGGGGTCGATTTATTAAACAGTGGATGCTGCATCGAAGTTAACTTCTCCGCCACCTTTTAGGGGATGATTTACGGCCCCTGCTAGCAGCCGCCAGTGAGCAGGGGACGGCATTGCACAAGCATTTCACTAGAATGCTGGAGCAATGTTAAATGCCAACAGTGTATGCTGTCGACATTTTGCGAGGTCGAGTGGACATGATTCGCTACAGCTAATCATGTTTGCTTGCTTCTTGTTAAAGGGACAGTCTAGGCCAAAATAAACTTTCATGATTCAGATAGAACATGTAATTTTAAACAATTTTCCAATTTACTTTTATCTCCAATTTTGCTTTGTTCTCTTGGTATTCTTAGTTGAAAGCTTAACCTAGGAGGTTCATATCCTAATTTCTTAGACCTGGAAGCCCACCTCTTTCAGATTGCATTTTAACAGTTTTCCACCACTAGAGGGTGTTAGTTCACATATTTTATATAGATAACACTGTGCTCGTGCACGTGAAGTAATCTGGGAGCAGGCACTGATTGGCTAGACTGCAAGTCTGTCAAAAGAACTGAAAAAAGGGGCAGTTTGCAGAGGCTTAGATACAAGATAATCACAGAGGTTAAAAGTATATTATTATAACTGTGTTGGTTATGCAAAACTGGGAAATGGGTAATAAAGGGATTATCTATCTTTGAAAACAATAACAAAATCTGGTGTAGACTGTCCCTTTAAATTTACCCTGTGGTCTTAAAGGGAGATAATACCCAAATGTTTAAACACTTGAAAGTGATTGCAGTATAGCTGTAAAAAGCTGACTAGAAAATATCACCTGAGCATCTCTATGTAAAAAAAAAGAAGGTATTTTACCTCAAAAGTTTCTCAGTAGCCACATCCCATTGTAAAGGACTTCTAAGCAGAAAATCAGTATGTCTGTCCCAGGACAGCAGAAGGATTGAGCCTCGTGCACTCTCATCTTATTTCCCTATTCAGTGTAAGGAAATTTACAATGAAATATCATGAGAGTTAAGTGAAATCTCATGAGATCACAGTAAAAGAGTTCATGACCTCAGCACTGTTGATGCTGATTGGCTGCTGTTCATTTCTTCATTTTTAATTTTTTTTTACCTGCAGCTGAGTATAACTTTTTACACAGAACTTACTCTGCTGAGCTGAGGAATTTTTGAGGTAAAATATCTTCCTTTTTTTCATAGAGATGCTCAGGTGATATTTTCCTGTCAGCTTTTTACAGTTATACTACATCAGTTTCAAGTGATTTAGCATATGAGTATTATGTCCCTTTAAATAACCAATCCCTGAGTAGAATGTTGGAAGCGCATAGAACAAGCAAACCTTTCTGGACGTATTTCGCACAAAAACAGGGAAAATAAATAATGAAAGTGTGTTGCACAGTTGTTTTCCCCTCAATAAAACATTTAAATGGGAAATATATTGATTTAAAATGACTGTCAACATCAAAATTGTTATTAATGCCTTTACTACCCACTATTGATGCTTTGTATCACTATCAGACCACAGACAGTGCCTGTCCAGGTATGGACCCAGTGACTGAGAAGTGACTGGTATGAACACTGTCCCAACTTGCTGGCTAGATCCCACAATGTGATTTGACTCAGTAGTGTACTAATACACTGGCAAAACATTCCATTTAAAAAAGAATAGGGAGCGATAATGAGCTGAAATGACATTATGTTACACCGTAAATGGAAAGTGCAGTGAGTATAAATAAACATAGCAACTTACCCAGCAATGAAAGCATTGGAAAGGAGCATGTTACTAACAGCTGTCAGAGTTGTGCTAAGCCGAGTTATGACAATCACTGCCTTAGCCAAGGTGAATCACAAATAAAATGTTTGTCCTGCTTTAAACACATACTTATAATGAAGCCTTTTTAAATATACTTTATAGTTCTTTTATTTGAACCCATATATTGGACCTCAATATATGTCATATTCTGCCTTTATATATCACTGTAGTTTGCAAATTTGTTTTATTTTGTTTTTGTTCGTTTCCCCCCACGCATGATTAAATATTGATATTGGATATATTACTAGTTGCTTAACTGCAGTGCTTCTTACGACCCAAGTTATTTTATTCCAAGATCCATTACTAATCAAGAATCATATGAGTCAGAGAGTAGAGATCTGGTCCAACAAAAACATTTTTTTAGTGAATTGATTTATCTTTCTAGACAGAACCGCAATTACATTTTCACATAATTTTTGATGGTGTAATAATCATTTCTCCAACATAGGTGTGTCCGGTCCACGGCGTCATCCTTACTTGTGGGATATTCTCTTCCCCAACAGGAAATGGCAAAGAGCCCAGCAAAGCTGGTCACATGATCCCTCCTAGGCTCCGCCTACCCCAGTCATTCTCTTTGCCGTTGTACAGGCAACATCTCCACGGAGATGGCTTAGAGTTTTTTCATTATTCAATCAAGAGTTTGTTTTTTTCAAATAGTGCTGGTACGTACTATTTACTCAGAAACAGAAAAGAGATGAAGAATTCTGTTTGTATGAGGAAAATGATTTTAGCAACCGTAACTAAAATCCATGGCTGTTCCACACAGGACTGTTGAGAGCATTAACTTCAGTTGGGGGAACAGTTTGCAGTCCTTGCTGCTTGAGGTATGACACATTCTAACAAGACGATGTAATGCTGGAAGCTGTCATTTTCCCTATGGGATCCGGTAAGCCATGTTTATTACGATTGTAAATAAGGGCTTCACAAGGGCTTATTTAGACTGTAGACATTTTTTGGGCTAAATCGATTGATATTAACTCTTATTTAGCCTTGAGGAATCATTTATTCTGGGTATTTTGATATAATAATATCGGCAGGCACTGTTTTAGACACCTTATTCTTTAGGGGCTTTCCCAAAGCATAGGCAGAGTCTCATTTTCGCGCCGGTGTTGCGCACTTGTTTTTGAGAGGCATGGCATGCAGTCGCATGTGAGAGGAGCTCTGATACTTATAAAAGACTTCTGAAGGCATCATTTGGTATCGTATTCCCCTTGGGTTTGGTTGGGTCTCAGCAAAGCAGATACCAGGGACTGTAAAGGGGTTAAAGCTTAAAACGGCTCCGGTTCCGTTATTTTAAGGGTTAAAGCTTCCAAATTTGGTGTGCAATATTTTCAAGGCTTTAAGACACTGTGGTGAAAGTTTGGTGAATTTTGAACAATTCCTTCATGTTTGTTCGCAATTGCAGTAATAAAGTGTGTTCAGTTTAAAATTTAAAGTGACAGTAACGGTTTTATTTAAAAACGTTTTTTGTACTTTCTTATCAAGTTTATGCCTGTTTAACATGTCTGAACTACCAGATAGACTGTGTTCTGAATGTGGGGAAGCCAGAATTCCTATTCATTTAAATAAATGTGATTTATGTGATAATGACAATGATGCCCAAGATGATTCCTCAAGTGAGGGGAGTAAGCATGGTACTGCATCATTCCCTCCTTCGTCTACACGAGTCTTGCCCACTCAGGAGGCCCCTAGTACATCTAGCGCGCCAATACTCCTTACTATGCAACAATTAACGGCTGTAATGGATAATTCTGTCAAAAACATTTTAGCCAAAATGAACCCTTGTCAGCGTAAGCGTGGATGCTCTGTTTTAGTTACTGAAGAGCATGACGACGCTGATATTAATATCTCTGAAGGGCCCCTAACCCAATCTGAGGGGGCCAGGGAGGTTTTGTCTGAGGGAGAAATTACTGATTTAGGGAATATTTCTCAGCAGGCTGAATCTGATGTGATTACTTTTAAATTTAAATTGGAACATCTCCGCATTTTGCTTAAGGAGGTATTATCCACTCTGGATGATTGTGAAAATTTGGTCATCCCAGAGAAACTATGTAAAATGGACAAGTTCCTAGAGGTGCCGGGGCTCCCAGAAGCTTTTCCTATACCCAAGCGGGTGGCGGACATTGTTAATAAAGAATGGGAAAGGCCCGGTATTCCTTTCGTCCCTCCCCCCATATTTAAAAAATTGTTTCCTATGGTCGACCCCAGAAAGGACTTATGGCAGTCAGTCCCCAAGGTCGAGGGAGCGGTTTCTACTTTAAACAAACGCACCACTATTCCCATAGAGGATAGTTGTGCTTTCAAAGATCCTATGGATAAAAAATTAGAAGGTTTGCTTAAAAAGATGTTTGTTCAGCAGGGTTACCTTCTACAACCCATTTCATGCATTGTCCCTGTCACTACAGCCGCATATTTCTGGTTTGATGAACTGATTAAGGTGCTCGATAGTGACTCGCCTCCTTATGAGGAGATTATGGACAGAGTCAATACTCTCAAATTGGCTAATTCTTTCACTCTAGACGCCTCTTTGCAATTGGCTAAGTTAGCGGCTAAGAATTCTGGGTTTGCTATTGTGGCGCGCAGAGCGCTTTGGTTGAAATCTTGGTCGGCTGATGCGTCTTCCAAGAACAAGCTACTAAACATTCCTTTCAAGGGGAAAACGCTGTTTGGTCCTGACTTGAAAGAGATTATCTCTGATATCACTGGGGGTAAGGGCCATGCCCTTCCTCAGGATCGGCCTTTCAAGGCAAAAAATAGACCTAATTTTCGTCCCTTTCGTAAAAACGGACCAGCCCAAGGTGCTACGTCCTCTAAGCAAGAAGGTAATACTTCTCAGGCCAAGCCAGCTTGGAGACCAATGCAAGGCTGGAACAAGGGAAAGCAGGCAAAGAAACCTGCCACTGCTACCAAGACAGCATGAAATATCGGCCCCCGATCCGGGACCGGATCTGGTGGGGGGCAGACTCTCTCTCTTCGCTCAGGCTTGGGCAAGAGATGTTCTGGATCCTTGGGCGCTAGAAATAGTCTCCCAGGGTTATCTTCTGGAATTCAAGGGACTTCCCCCAAGGGGAAGGTTCCACAGGTCTCAGTTGTCTTCAGACCACATAAAAAGACAGGCGTTCTTACTTTGCGTAGAAGACCTGTTAAAAATGGGAGTGATTCATCCTGTTCCATTGAGAGAACAAGGGATGGGGTTCTACTCCAATCTGTTCATAGTTCCCAAAAAAGAGGGAACATTCAGACCAATCCTAGATCTCAAGATCTTAAACAAATTTCTCAAGGTCCCATCTTTCAAGATGGAAACCATTCGAACTATCCTTCCTTCCATCCAGGAAGGTCAATTCATGACCACGGTGGATTTAAAGGATGCGTATCTACATATTCCTATCCACAAGGAACATCATCGGTTCCTAAGGTTTGCATTCTTGGACAAACATTACCAGTTCGTGGCGCTTCCTTTCGGATTAGCCACTGCTCCAAGGATTTTCACAAAGGTACTAGGGTCCCTTCTAGCTGTGCTAAGACCAAGGGGCATTGCAGTAGTACCTTACCTGGACGACATTCTGATTCAAGCGTCGTCCCTCCCTCGAGCAAAGGCTCACACGGACATCGTCCTGGCCTTTCTCAGATCGCACGGCTGGAAAGTGAACGTGGAAAAGAGTTCTCTATCCCCGTCAACAAGGGTTCCCTTCTTGGGAACAATTATAGACTCCTCAGAAATGAGGATTTTTCTATCAGAGGCCAGAAAGACAAAGCTCCTGGACTCTTGTCGAATACTTCATTCCGTTCCTCTTCCTTCCGTAGCTCAGTGCATGGAAGTGATCGGGTTGATGGTAGCGGCAATGGACATAGTTCCTTTTGCGCGCATTCATCTAAGACCGTTACAACTGTGCATGCTCAGTCAGTGGAATGGGGACTATACAGACTTGTCTCCAAGGATACAAGTAAATCAGAGGACCAGAGACTCACTCCGTTGGTGGCTGTCCCTGGACAACCTGTCACGAGGGATGACATTCCACAGACCAGAGTGGGTCATTGTCACGACCGACGCCAGTCTGATGGGCTGGGGCGCGGTCTGGGGATCCCTGAAAGCTCAGGGTCTTTGGTCTCGGGAAGAATCTCTTCTACCGATAAATATTCTGGAACTGAGAGCGATATTCAATGCTCTCAAGGCTTGGCCTCAGCTAGCGAGGACCAAGTTCATACGGTTTCAATCAGACAACATGACGACTGTTGCGTACATCAACCATCAGGGGGGAACAAGGAGTTCCCTAGCGATGGAAGAAGTGACCAAGATCATTCTATGGGCGGAGTCTCACTCCTGCCACCTGTCTGCTACCCACATCCCGGGAGTGGAAAATTGGGAAGCGGATTTTCTGAGTCGTCAGACATTGCATCCGGGGGAGTGGGAACTCCATCCGGAAATCTTTGCCCAAGTCACTCAACTTTGGGGCATTCCAGACATGGATCTGATGGCCTCTCGTCAGAACTTCAAAGTTCCTTGCTACGGGTCCAGATCCTGGGATCCCAAGGCGGCTCTAGTGGATGCACTAGTAGCACCTTGGACCTTCAAACTAGCTTATGTGTTCCCGCCGTTTCCTCTCATCCCCAGGCTGGTAGCCAGGATCAATCAGGAGAGGGCGTCGGTGATCTTGATAGCTCCTGCGTGGCCACGCAGGACTTGGTATGCAGATCTGGTGAATATGTCATCGGCTCCACCTTGGAAGCTACCTTTGAGACGAGACCTTCTTGTTCAGGGTCCGTTCGAACATCCGAATCTGGTTTCACTCCAGCTGACTGCTTGGAGATTGAACGCTTGATTTTATCGAAGCGAGGTTTCTCAGATTCTGTTATCGATACTCTTGTTCAGGCCAGAAAGCCTGTAACTAGAAAGATTTACCACAAAATTTGGAAAAAATATATCTGTTGGTGTGAATCTAAAGGATTCCCTTGGGACAAGGTTAAGATTCCTAGGATTCTATCCTTCCTTCAAGAAGGATTGGAAAAAGGATTATCGGCAAGTTCCCTGAAGGGACAGATTTCTGCCTTGTCGGTGTTACTTCACAAAAAACTGGCAGCTGTGCCAGATGTTCAAGCCTTTGTTCAGGCTCTGGTTAGAATCAAGCCTGTTTACAAACCTTTGACTCCTCCTTGGAGTCTCAATTTAGTTCTTTCAGTTCTTCAGGGGGTTCCGTTTGAACCCTTACATTCCGTTGATATTAAGTTATTATCTTGGAAAGTTTTGTTTTTAGTTGCAATTTCTTCTGCTAGAAGAGTTTCAGAATTATCTGCTCTGCAGTGTTCTCCTCCTTATCTGGTGTTCCATGCAGATAAGGTGGTTTTACGTACTAAACCTGGTTTTCTTCCAAAAGTTGTTTCTAACAAAAACATTAACCAGGAGATTATCGTACCTTCTCTGTGTCCGAAACCAGTTTCAAAGAAGGAACGCTTGTTGCACAATTTGGATGTTGTTCGCGCTCTAAAATTCTATTTAGATGCTACAAAGGATTTTAGACAAACATCTTCCCTGTTTGTTGTTTATTCAGGTAAAAGGAGAGGTCAAAAAGCAACTTCTACCTCTCTCTCTTTTTGGATTAAAAGCATCATCAGATTGGCTTACGAGACTGCCGGACGGCAGCCTCCCGAAAGAATCACGGCTCATTCCACTAGGGCTGTGGCTTCCACATGGGCCTTCAAGAACGAGGCTTCTGTTGATCAGATATGTAGGGCAGCGACTTGGTCTTCACTGCACACTTTTACCAAATTTTACAAGTTTGATACTTTTGCTTCTTCTGAGGCTATTTTTGGGAGAAAGGTTTTGCAAGCCGTGGTGCCTTCCATTTAGGTGACCTGATTTGCTCCCTCCCTTCATCCGTGTCCTAAAGCTTTGGTATTGGTTCCCACAAGTAAGGATGACGCCGTGGACCGGACACACCTATGTTGGAGAAAACAGAATTTATGTTTACCTGATAAATTTCTTTCTCCAACGGTGTGTCCGGTCCACGGCCCGCCCTGGTTTTTTTTTTAATCAGGTCTGATAATTTATTTTCTTTAACTACAGTCACCACGGTACCATATGGTTTCTCCTATGCTATTATTCCTCCTTAACGTCGGTCGAATGACTGGGGTAGGCGGAGCCTAGGAGGGATCATGTGACCAGCTTTGCTGGGCTCTTTGCCATTTCCTGTTGGGGAAGAGAATATCCCACAAGTAAGGATGACGCCGTGGACCGGACACACCGTTGGAGAAAGAAATTTATCAGGTAAACATAAATTCTGTTTTTATTAAATACAAGGGGACATATGTAACTTTATTTATGAAACTTTGCATCAACAAAAACAAATATATGTTAAAGGGATATTAAAAAGTGCTGTAAAAAATAGCAAACAACTTACTTGCTTTCTTGTATAATGAGCACTTTCTCAGTGTGAACTGCCCCCAGTGTGATATGGGAACTGATATCTTTGAAACTTAGATTATATTTTGACTGACCTAGGCATGAGGAAGTCTGACTCCCTGTTATCTAATCTATTCACTTAATAGGAACTAGCCTAGAAGTTTGGTGACATCAGGTTAAGCTAAACCTTCCTGCAGAAGCCCCCTCCTCCTTGTAAGGCTGTGACAGGAAGTAAAGGACAGGCATAAATTTAACGGGAAAAAAAAGAAATAAAAGGTATAAAATCCTAGAAATAATTGCAATATGTATGATTCATATAATACACAACTTAGTGCTTTCTTTTTTTATTACAACAATAAAACAGACTGTCTTACATCCCTTAATGAACATATAGCAGAACATTTCAGAAAAGTCAATAAATTCATGAAACTAGGTTACACAGAATAAACCCCAAACACTAGCAATTAATTATTAAAATTAGTAAGGGCTAGATTACAAGTGGAGTGCTAATTTATCGCGCGCCCACAAACAGGCAAATTTGCCTGTTTCCAGGTGCGTGATAAGTTACCAGCCATTACAAGTGGCTGGTTATTGCTACTGCGAGCTTGCAGTAGCAATTGGCGCACATAAAATTAACAGATCAGATATCTGGTTAATTTTATAACTGTGCCCCAAATGCCCTCAAAATACAGTGTTGTGAAATTTATTAAAAAATAAAAATTATAGCATTTTTATGTTTTAATAAAATAACTGCGCTAAGCAGTATTTCAGGGGTAAAGTGTTCGGGTGTGGGGATTTAGAAATAAACTGCATTGAAAATTGAAAAGTGTCTTTACATTGTGGTCTATGGGAACTGTGTGTTTATAGACATAAATATATATGTATATAAACATATATATATTTAATATTGCTGTCATATCTGCGCTACTTACCGCCTTCACTGCACTTTGGTTCTGTGCCATCTCTGACGGCATTAGAACAAGGCTTCCGTTGGAGCCTATGAAAGTGTGCTCTCACGTTCGCATTGCTGTCAACTTGTAATAACAGCGCACATTAGCATTGTTGCTCTATACATTTTTCATGGTGACTTCTGTCATTATGTTGTATTTTTAATTTTGTTTTATTTCAAAGGTTTTATTCCGGTTACAAAGAAAAATACAACAAATAACGTATATCAATCTTAGGTTTAGGTAAGGACACGCAGGTCCTAGTACAATAATAAAGAATATAAATACATTTCTAGAAATGACGTAAACATACATGTAAATCTGTATCATTAAATATAGATATTATGGGGTGAAACAGTTACAACTGTTATGATCTGAATAAGGGAGGAGATGAGGTAAGGCTGGGGAAGAGGGGGAAGGGGTGAAATTCACCATAGTTTATGGGATAAGTTTCAGTGTGTGACTAGATTAAGACTGTATGGGGATAAGTCATACGTGAGACGTTGTGTGTGTCTAGTCGGTTATGGTTGCGTTAAGTAGCAAAATGGTATTAAATTTGACCTTCCAGTTGGCCCAGATAAGTTCAAATATGTCAGATCTATTTAGGGAGTGGAAAATGTGGGTTACGGACCACTTTGGGGGCAGTTCCTTTTTCCAGGCTTTGGCAATATTGGATTTAACTGCTGAGAATAAGTATATACAGAGGTAGCCATGGTGTTTGGGTAAAGTATGCGTGCCTAGATGTAGGAGGGTTAGGGCAGGTGTTTTTGGTAGGCGGATTCCCATCTTGGAGAGAATGAGGAAGCTTGTGTTCTATAAGGGTCTAATCTTGGGGCACCCCCACCAGATATGTAGTAAGTCTCCCATCTGTCCACAGTTGCGCCAGCACATGGGAGAGGTGTTGAGATATATTTTGTCTAGGTGTGTGGGGACATAGTACCAATGTGAAATGAGCTTGTAATATGTCTCGTATAACGTGATGCAATTTAATGCTTTTTTGATAAGTGTAAGAGTACCCTGCCAAGTTTGTGGAGAGATGGGAGTGTTTAGCTGGGTCTCCCAACGATGCAGATGAGGTGCTAGCTCTGGCGGAGTTGTTTCATCTATTAAGTTGCAGTAAATGGACAGGGGTTTGAGTAATCTGTTTCCATGCTGCCAAATGGTCTCCCATATGGTAAGAGGAAGGGATGATATGGGTTTGAAGCCCCAGCTGGTTAGGAAACTTTTGATTTTAAAATATTCAAAGTGTAAATAGGGTGGTATGTTGGGGTGTTTACTAGTTGATCGAGTGTAAGGATTTGGTCTCGCGGAGTGCTGGTCCACAGGTCAGAGACCTGTTGTATTCCTAGCTGTGCCCACTTGTTAGAGTGGGTTTCCAGGAGGCCAGTGAGTAGTCCTGCAATAGAGGTGATGGGTGAGGTGTAATTAGGTGGTCATGCCTAAGTTTGTCACAAGAAGAGAGACATTCCAGAACTATGGGGTTCTTAATTTCAAGGGTCTTAAGGCAGTATGCAGGGGTCCAAATCAGATCCCGGATATGAATGTAGTAGGGAAGGGAGGCTTGTTCAATTGCCTTCCATTTGCTAGGGGAGTTCAAAACCCCCAATATGTTTTATTTTCAATATTTGTTTTTTTGCATTTAATGCTTGTTTTATGTGTAAACTAGCTGGTAAGCCTTCTCAGAGGGCAGTCTATGTGTTGTTATTAAAAAATAAAAATAAAAAAATTTGAAATATAAAAAAAAAAATAAACCAATCTCTATGAAAATTAAAAAGCTCCCACCCAAAAAATAAAAACACCCAACCTAATGCTGAACTAAAAACTCTAAGTCCCCCCTAACAGTAAAACCCACAAACCCACCAAACCCCCTCAAAATAAATAAACCTAACACTAAAAAACCTAAAGTATCCATTGCCCTGAAAAGGGCATTTGTCTGGGCATTTCCCTTAAAAGGGCATTCAGCGCTTTTGCTGCCCATCCCTAATCTAAAAAAATAAATAAAATAAAAACCTAAGTCTAACCCCCAAAAATTAAAAAAATAAACCTAAGTTTAAATTAATCTAAAATTACAGAAAAAAAATCTAATATTACAGAAAATAAAAAACAAAATTATAAAATTTAAAAAAAAATGATACCTAATCCCTATGAAAATAAAAAAGCCCCCCCAAAATAAAAACACCCCCTACTCTAAGAATAAACTACCAGTAACCCTTAAAAGGGCTTTCTGCAGGGCATTGCTCCAAGATAAACAGCTCTTTTACATTAAAAATACACAAAGTCCCCCCTAACAGTAACCCCCCCCCCACCAAACTCCGCAAAATAAAAAACCTAACACTAAAAACCTAAACTACCCATTGCCCTGAAAAGGGCATTTGTTGGGCATTTCGCTCTTTTACAGAATGCCCACCCTAAAAAGAACGAAATAAATAATAAAAAAAAAAATCCTAAGTCTAACCATCAGGTTGGTACTCACCGTTCCTGAAGTCCGGCGGAGAAGGTCCTGTCCCATGCGGTGAAGTCTTCTTCCAAGCGGCGACCTCTTCTGTCTTCTTCCAGGAACAATCCAGCGCGGAGCAGAGCTGAAAACCGATGACCCTGGAACTGAAGACTGGCGACCGCGGAGCCATGGAGCGTGGAGGATCCTTTTCGTACAATCGCTGCCGTACACTGGATAATGAATTCAAGGTACGCAATTAAAGATGGCGTCCCTTGAATTCCTATTGGCTGATTTGATTCTTCAAATTTAAATCAGCCAATAGGATGAGAGCTACTAAAATTAATTTGGTGGATGCTTTCACCACCCTGCCATTTTCGGAATTCACCTGGATGCAGCTTCTTTTTTTTTTTTCTTGCCATTCTTCTTTGTGTTTACACCTTTTCTTTCTAAGGTGGTGATAGTCCACAAAATCTTTGAGGGAATTTATCTCCTGGCCACCATGAGGAGACAAAGACACCCCGCACAAGCTTTAAGCATCGCTCCTACTTCCTCTTTCTCTCCAATATTGTCTTTGCCTAATCTAGGAGAAGGTGAAGATTTAGGTGTTCTGCATTTTCTTCAAGATTGCAGGGATATTAATCCCAAATTTTCCCTCAATGGATAGTTCCTGGAAGTGAGGGACATAGGAGAGTACTGGCTGTGCAATGTAAATCTTCTCTATGTAGTTGTGGTCGAAAGCATGTCACGGATATCGCTGGGACAGTTCTTTTAGCCTCCTTCTGCTGGACCATGACGATGTACTCCCTCAGTATATCTTCTACTGTAGGTTACAATACTGAATGGGAGATCTAATGGATCATCAGGCTGAGATTAGGGTAAAATCAGAGGAGTGCAACTACTAGGTAAGTACCTGCATTTACTCTCAGCCCTCAGGCTATTAGCAGGTACACAAATTAGTGCAAATCATAGCCACAACTATACCAGCCTATTTAATTGTGAGCATACTGTTACAGTTTATTAAGTACCCTGTTAATTAATTGGAAGGTAATGCATACTTTATTTGTCATTCCAATATATGCTGCACTGTATATTTGAATTTGAATTATGTTATGCTTGCCCTTTTAAGAGCATTGTCACCTTCAGAGGTCCCACAGTTGCCCGTTAAACCACCCTTAACTGTTTTACCGCCACCACCATTACTGTTTACTGCCATTGCTGTTTTAGGCCTTCTTTGCAACAGGCACGTTTTCTCTTGAGAGCGATCTCGGAGGAGGAGTTACACAATTCAGTGGCCCTCTTATGGCCTTTGCTCCTTAGGGCATCCCACTCTAATACCTAGATGACGGATGGAGTTTAAAGGGACATGAAACCCAAAATGTTTCTTTCATTATTCAGATAGAGAATACAATTTTAAAAAAGGTTCCACTTTACTCCTATTATCATAGGTAGGTAGCGAGCAGATGCCTGAAGCACTACATGACAGGAAATAGTGCTGCCACCTAGTGCTCTTGCTAATGTATAACATTGTTGCAAAACTGTGGCCATATAGTGCTGCAGTCACGTGCACACCCCTGAGCTTACATCCCTGCTTTTCAACAAAGGATAACAAGGAAACAGAAAAATTGTTAATAGAAGTAAATTGGAAAGTTGTTTAAAATTGCTCTATCAAAATCTTTAAAGAAAAAAATTGGGTTTTATGTCCCTTTAAGTGAGTGCAGATGCTGTTGTTTGTGGAGGAAATCTAAGTGGTTATAAGGGGTATGTTAAGAGCACTCAGCACACTTCAGATACACAGCGCAGCAAAGGGGTTAATATTCATATGGAATAGCAGGATTTACAAATTCCCTGCCCTTAATACAAATTTGTACTCGCTTCCATGGGCTTCCTTCTTCGTCCTGGAGGTGTCCATCTTGCGCTCTCTATTTCTGCTTTACAAGCGGTATATCCGCAATTAGTGTTTGATGGTCAGTTTAATAGTACTGATTGTCTTCACTAGGGTAGAGGACTGATGTGTTTTTTGAGAACCCTTATCCATATGGTTTTCCTTTCTATTTTCTATCTAACCTTATTTGTTAGTGGACAATAAGGTATATTCCATATTTTTCCCTTACTGTTATATATCTGTAAATGGTATAGGAGGATTCTACATTATATTATATGTCCTATACTACTGTTATACAATGATGTACAATGATAAACCCCTAAAAAGCACACACATAGTAGCGCTACCCTATAATAATGGTAACAATTGATCAGTATATCATGCAGGTGCTTATAAAGTCACACCGAAATAGTGAAAAGACACCACTAAACCGCAATACAAACATTTTTGTGGTATTAGAAATGCTAAGGTACAAAAGTGGTCTTAAAATCAATAAACACATAATAGTATCCACTGTTGGATAAAATATAAACAGTTACAGACTTAAAGGGACAGTCAAGTCCAGAAAAAACTTTTCATGATTCAAATAGAGGCATGTAATTTTAAACAACTTTCCAATTTACTTTTATCACCAATTTTGCTTTGTTCTCTTGGTATTCTTAGTCGAAAGCTAAACCTAGGAGGTTCATATGCTAATTTCTTAGACCTTGAAGGCCGTCTCTAATCTAAATGCATTTTGATAGTTTTTCACCACTCGAGGGCATTAGCTCACGTGTTTCATATAGATAACATTGAACTCATGCACGTGAATTTACCATGGAGTCAGCTCTGATTGGCTAAAATGCAAGTCTGTCAAAAGAACTGAAATAAGGGGGCAGTCTGCTGAGGCTTAGATACAAGGTAATTACAGAGGTAAAATGTGTATAATTATAACTCTATTTGTTATGCAAAACTGGGGAATTGGTAATTAAGGGATTATCTATCTTTTAAGACAACAACAATTCTGGTGTTGACTGTCCCTTTAAGTGTTTCTTCCTTGCAGACTAAACGTATCAAAAGATGATATTTAGATCAGAGTTTTAGCACGGCTGCTCCTTCAAATAAAGTCACCGTAGAACTTGTGTAGACACTAAAAGCAAAAACAAAGAAGCACACCTACAACTCAAATTAAAAGTTTTAGGATTTATTACAAAGAGGCCCCTATGTAAGGCAAACACTCACTAGATATATAAGCAACTCACAGCATGTGAAGTGTGTTTCCGAGAGTGAGCTCTAGTGTAACTTGTATGTCACAGAAGTCAGGATGACCGCTCAATCCTGTCAATATCTGATGCCGTCCACTCACAGATCACCATATACTTCGGTCAGTGTGGCACTCCCTAGGGACCGTTGGCGCCTCATGCTTTACATGCAAATCATAAAATAATATACAAACTTCCACAGCTAGAAAGTTCAGCCCGGTTTCAAAACGCTAGTTCATATGGAATCTTGGAGATACACCGCTACGCGTTTCTCACCATCACTCCGGGGCTTTCTCAAGAGGACGATGCGTCACGTGATCACAAGTTCCCCCGAAGGCTTACCATGCTACTGTTCAATTGTATTGCACAGCAAATTATTTTTACCTGTGTGAGGATACTACAGTATATTCCTGATTGTGTACTATTCCATGCTGTGCAATTATATAACCTTACTTGGGAGAGGATATTACAGGATGTCCTATATCTTTTTAATCATATTATATGTTGCTGTACAATGGTATAGCCTTACTTAGGAGAGGATATCACAGTGTATCCAATATTTGTATTCTGGTGTGGCTCTCATATAACACACACACTCCTACAACTCACACACAAGACAAGACCCAGCAAACATGGTATTGCGACCCAGTAATGGGTCCCGACCCATGGTTCGAAGAACCCTGCATTAGAGCATGTCATTTATAGACTATTGACCCTGCTCTACTGTGTACTTAACCCCTCCGCAAAGGGCAAATTTGAAAAAGCAGCAAATTTTCTTCATCACCTTTCTTTTCAAATAATTTATTATTAATTTTCCAAATAAAGTAACAAAACAGTACAATATGATATTTAATTTGACAGAAATATTTGTAAATAAAACATAATACAGTACAATATAGCAAACATATTAGACTGTCCCCAATATACAGCACTGTGCAAAAGTTTCAGGCAGATGTGAAATGCTGTAAAGTAAGAGTACTTTCAAAAATAGAAATAAAAATGGTTTATTTTTATTAATTAACAAAATGCAAAGTTAGTGAACAGAAGAAAAATCTAAAACATAATTAAGATTTGGTGTGACTACCTTTTGCCTTCGAAATATCATCAGTTTTTCTAGGTACCCTTGCAGAACGTCTTGTTATAGACATATACGGCTAGATTACGAGTCTTGCGTTATGAGTAAAAAAGCTGCATTAAGCCTCATAACGCTGCTTTTTCACTACCGCTGGTATTACGAGTCTTGCAGATTTAGGGGCACCGCAGACTTTTTTGGCCTTAGCGCAAATCAACTTACGCAAATTACGTATAGTATTTTTTCTATGGGACTTCCATAGTGCCGGTATTACAAGCTTGTCCTGGGAGGCCAAAAAGTGAGCGGTACAGCCTATCCCGTCAAGATTCGTACCACATTTTAAAGTCAGTAGTTATGAGTTTTACACTACAAAGCCGTAGCATAAAACTCATAACTAAATTGCTAAAAAGTACACTAACACCCATAAACTACGTATTAACCCCTAAACCGAGGCCCTCCCGCATCGCAAACACTAAAATAAAATTATTAACCCCTAATCTGCCGCTCCCGACATCGCCGCCACTAGAATAAACATATTAACCCCTAAACAGCCGTACTCCCGCCTAGCAAACACTAGTTAAATATTATTAACCCCTAATCTGCCGCCCCTAACATTGCCGCCACCTACCTATATTTATTAACCCCTAATCTGCCGCCCTCAACGTCGCCGCCACTATACTACATTTTTTAACCCCTAAATCTAAGTCTAACCCTAACACCCCCTAACTTAAATCTAATTAAAATAAATCTAAATAAAAATTCCTATTAATAACTAAATAATTCCTATTTAAAACTAAATACTTACCTATAAAATAAACCCTAAGCTAGCTACAATATAACTAATAGTTACATTGTATCTTGCTTAGGGTTTATTTTTATTTTACCAGCATGTTTGTATTTATTTTAACTAGGTAGAATAGTTACTAAATAGTTATTAACTATTTACTAACTATGTAGCTAAAATTAATACAAATTGACCTGTAAAATAAAACCTAACCGGTTTTACACTAACACCTAATCTAACCCTACAATTAAATAAATTCCCTAAATTAAATAGAATTAACTAAATTCAATACAATTCGCTAAATTTAAAAAACAAACAAACACTAAATTACAGAAAATAAAAAACAAATTACAAGATCTTTAAACTAATTACACCTAATCTAATAACCCTATCAAAATAAAAAAAGCCCACCCAAAATAAAAAAAACCCTAGCCTAAACTAAACTACTAATAGCCCTTAAAAGGGCCTTTTGTGGGGCATTGCCCCAAAGAAATCAGCTCTTTTACCTGTAAAAAAAAAATACAAACAACCCCCCCAACAGTAAAACCCACCATCCACACAACCAAACCCCCCAAATAAAACCCTAACTAAAAACACCTAAGCTCCCCATTGCCCTGAAAAGGGCATTTGAATGGGCATTGCCCTTAAAAGGGCATTTTTTATTTTTTTTTATAAAGTTTTTATTTGAGATTATACAGTATATACACAGAGGTAAGGTTACAATATAATCAGTGACATAAGCATATGTCCAAGTATTAATATTTGAATGGTACAAAATGTCACCAATGTGCAGCTTATGTCTTATAGGTAAAATATAACATTTTAACACATAAACATAATCATTGTTTATTAAGTAACCTATGTATTCTCAGTCAAACCTCTTTTCATTTATCTTTGGTCACAGTTTTCAAGGTAATGTAAGTCAGATCATTTTCCCCTGACGTAGAATGTAAAGATAAACTGGAAAAGGTTGTACACCTCTCAAAAGATAGCGGTCTCTCTCTGACCTCTAGTATTATTAGATCGTGAATTGAGGATATAATAGGGGGTAAATAACAAATAAAGGCATATAAAAGTGGAATTTCTATAGGATACATTTTCCTACGCTTACGATGTAAGCACTATGGAGTGGGGGGGGCCGCGAAGATGCTTGGGTAAAAGAGTTAGCAAAACATTCAAACAGGGTAATGAACAATATCTATAGACCTTATAGTGTCATAATAGCAGTATAACATAGCGAGAAGGAGGATATTATGCAAAGAGTTGCCACTCACAGAAAAAATAACTGGGAGTTTTGTGATTTGGCTATTCCGAGCAAATTAAGGTACAATACCAGAATAAAGTCCCTCATCAGCCATAAAAATGCCCAAAATAAAAACTATGGTGAATTAGGTGCGGAAATATGAGATTTATATTCTATCAGTACTCTAACCAGCTGGGTATCACAATCAAATTTACTCATGTTAAGCAACAAAAATAGAAGATGATTCAGTATAGGACTATAGTCACAATAGGTAGTATCAGGTTCTACTATGTATATGGATTACTATCAGGTATCACTTAACTTATCAGTATCTTAACACATGGCTTGTCACTTCCCTAGCATTGGGATTAGGTCAGAGACTCCTTGTAGTTTCCCCATACTGTCTAGACATCACTAAAAAATTCACATATTATAAGTCCTGTTGTGCTGCCTTGGCCGTGACAGCTCAGTAAAATAGTAAGCAGTGATGCCTATGCTAGTATTTGTAGATCATATAGTATAAAGTAAATATAGATATATCTGAAACACAGAGTGTAGTTATCTGTCAAGCATGTGGACTAGACCTGGGTTGTAGTATCGGTATAAGGTAAAAGAGAATAAAAAACAGTTACACATCAGTAACCTGTAGAGGGCAAACTGAGACACTAGGTAACCTAGTAAGTTTGTATTCACAAATAGAGTTAGGGTGTCCTTCCCTTAGCAAACATTACCATGAATTTGAAAAGTCCATCCCATTGAGTTTCACTAGTAACTCCATCATGCTAAATAGTTGAGTGAAAATTGAATTAATGAAGGATAGGGAGCGAACCCAATACACAGTCACCATATTGTCCATAGAAAACATGTTTATATGTAGTAGTTACATATTAAGGGTCTAAACATTTAGATAGCAATGATTATTCTGTCGATATTCTGGCCAATTTGAGCCAAATAAGTGCTGGGTAGCGTCAGGCGATACTATATCGTATATAGTAGTGCTGTTAGAAATATTACAGGCATGTTGAGGGAGTTTGCCAGATAAAGTATAAACAGGTCATTTACATAAGTTAGTATATGAGTGTATTGTATATCATAGGGAGTTCTCATTAAGCTCAGAATAAATTAGTGGGAGAGTACTAAAAAGCTGCCACCCAATATGCTACACAAATAGTCATCCTGCCATAGCATAAACATAACATAAACTTTTACTGAATGCAATGAGCCTAAATGTGTGATACAGCAGTTAGGTAATTCGGTGTGTGCCAGAGGGTATATATATATACCTTGTGAGTAGTTATTAGTATATGAACAAGGTAGGATAACATATATACAGCAATATTGAGAATACCATATTAGGCGACATATGAGCCAGCGAAGAATCATAATACAGTAACATGTAAATATAGAGTGATAATCCTATGAATCTCTTAGATTTTCAGGTGATAATTTATAACAAAAGGCTAAATAGATCTCCTCAACTCCACCATGTTAAATAAGTGGCATTGGTAAAACTTCAGTTTACAGGTGTATTAAGTTCAGTGTTAAACATCTTGGTGGACAGTGACGCTCTCTTTGCAGTCGATGTGTAGGTGTAAGTCACTCTAGGGGCTAGACTATGTATCTTTACCTGAAGTCAATGGCCACCTAGAAGAAATAACAATCTGTCAGCCCTCTCCCGTCCTACAGATCACCGGCAGCCCGTTATGTCTCTGTTTTGCATTGCGGTGTGGGTTAACTGCATCCAATCCACTGTAAAATCTGAAAGCCACCCAGTTATGTAGCTCTGTAAAGCTGTCCTTTCTGCTGAGTTGGAGGAAATTTAGCAGTATGGTGTGGTCTTTAGGATCAGTTCAGATGTCTAGTTCATCGAAGCGTGTAATCCCAGTACCTAATGATGTGTTATGGTTTGAGCTAGGGTTATTCCCCCTTTGTGAGATCACAGGCTCCTGGTTCGGATGCAGCTGCATGTCGCTCTGTGGCGAAACATCGAAGCATGAATCGGCTGTGACCACAAGATCCTTGAGGGAGGCAGTGGCAAATGCAAGCCGGATCTCTGCAATAAGCGCTGTTGTCCAGGAATCAAGCAGATCCGTTAGCCTGGTGCACACATCCCTAGAGTTAGTCGCCATGGTATTTTGAAATCACCTCACTTGTACCAGTAGTATCTCAGAAGTTTTATATGCACCACAGAGACCATCTACTGTATCACATCCGTATATATGGGGTACCGACTTCTCCATGGTATATTTTGGATGCATAGTATCACAGTGTTTCGGCAACTTTGTTCTCTGAGATATGTGTAGGCTGTATTTATGGAAACCAATGTCTCACTAACTGTAACTCATGTGTCCATCTTAAAGGGACATTAAACACTAAATACATGCTAGATAGAATGATGCATTCAAAGAAAAGATTAGTCCATGACTAACATGTAGATGTATTTTTTAAAGTTTCATTAGTTGTTTAAAAAGTGACAAAATAAGTGTAAAGTTTTAGTGTCTATAAAACACTGGGAGCTGCCATGTTATAACTTGTGTTACCTTCTCTGCTGTGGCCAATTAGGGTCAGTTATAAATAGGTCACTAGAGTGTGCAGCCAATGGTTGTGCTGGATTTAACAGTGTTCTGCACTTCCATTTCTAACAGCAACTGAAAAGCTCACAATTTCAGAATGGAATTACAGGCAAAGAGGACAAAATAAATAATGAAAGTATATTGCAGAGTTGTTTTTTTATATACAATTTATCATTTTATATTACCATCTCAAAGTGTTTAATGTCCCTTTAAGGATGGTGAGTGAAGGTCTGTGAACTGGTTCGCGCCAAAAGAAAAGCTGCCGCTGTATCTGTACTTTGCTTGTTAAGGCTGCAGTGGTAATGGTTGATTCTAGCTTCTATAATATGTCGGAGCTCTGTGAAACTACAGCTAAGTAAGTTTCACCGCTTCCCTTGAAATCTGTGTGTCAGCAATGCTGTTCTTGTAGTTTTTTTATGCAGGAGATTTCAGTATAGGGATTGTGTTCCCGGAGCTCTCTCAAAATGCGGCCATCATGATCGCTGGTCAGCTCCACCCCCCCCTTAAAAGGGCATTTAGCTCTATTGCAGCCCAAACCCCTAATCTAAAAATAAAACCCACCCAATACACCCTTAAAAATCCTAACACTAATCCCCTGAAGATCCACTTACAGTTTTGAAGAGCCAACATTCATCCTCAAAGAAGCCGGGAGAAGTCTTCATCCAAGCGGCAAAATGTCCTCAACTAAGCCAGCAGAAGTGGTTCTCCAGACGGGCAGAAGTCTTCACCCAGACGGCATCTTCTATCTTCATCCTTCTGACGCGGGTCCATCTTCAAGACATCCGGGGCGGAGCATCCTCTTCAATCGACGGCTTCTTCTGGAATGAAGGTTCCTTTAAATGACGTCATCCAAGATGGCGTCCCTTAGATTCCGATTGGCTGATAGAATTCTATCAGCCAATCGGAATTAAGGTTGAAAAAATCCTATTGGCTGATGCAATCAGCCAATAGGATTGAGCTTCAATCCTATTAGCTGATCCAATCAGCCAATAGGATTGAGCTTGCATTCTATTGGCTGATTGGAACAGCCAATAGAATGCAAGCTCAATCCTATTGACTGATTGCATTAACCAATAGGATTTTTTCAACCTTAATTCCGATTGGCTGATAGAATTCTATCAGCCAATCGGAATCTAAGGGACACCATTTAAAGGAACCTTCATTCCAGAAGAAGCCGTCTATTGAAGAGGATGCTCCACGCCAGATGTCTTGAAGATGTACCCGCTCCGCATTGGAAGGATGAAGATAGAAGATGCCGTCTGGGTGAAGACTTCTGCCCGTCTGGAGGACCACTTTAGCTCTATTGCAGCCCAAACCCCTAATCTAAAAATAAAACCCACCCAATACACCCTTAAAAATCCTAACACTAACCCCCTGAAGAGCCACTTACAGTTTTGAAGAGCCGACATCCATCCTCAACGAAGCCGGCAGAAGTGGTCCTCCAGACGGGCAGAAGTCTTCACCCAGACGGCATCTTCTATCTTCATCCTTCCAATGCGGAGCGGGTACATCTTCAAGACATCTGGCGCGGAGCATCCTCTTCAATAGATGGCTTCTTCTGGAATGAAGGTTCCTTTAAATGACGTCATCCAAGATGGCGTCCCTTAGATTCCGATTGGCTGATAGAATTCTATCAGCCAATCGGAATTAAGGTTGAAAAAATCCTATTGGCTAATGCAATCAGTCAATAGGATTGAGCTTGCATTCTATTGGCTGTTCCAATCAGCCAATAGAATGCAAGCTCAATCCTATTGGCTGATTGGATCAGCCAATAGGATTGAAGCTCAATCCTATTGGCTGATTGCATCAGCCAATAGGATTTTTTCAACCTTAATTCCGATTGGCTGATAGAATTCTATCAGCCAATCGGAATCTAAGGGACGCCATCTTGGATGACGTCATTTAAAGGAACCTTCATTCCAGAAGAAGCAGTCGATTGAAGAGGATGCTCCGCGCCGGATGTCTTGAAGATGGACCCGCGTCGGAAGGATGAAGATAGAAGATGCCGTCTGGGTGAAGACTTCTGCCCGTCTGGAGAACCACTTCTGCTGGCTTAGTTGAGGACATTTTGCCGCTTGGATGAAGACTTCTCCCGGCTTCTTTGAGGATGAATGTTGGCTCTTCAAAACTGTAAGTGGATCTTCAGGGGGTTAGTGTTAGGATTATTTAAGGGTGTATTGGGTGGGTTTTATTTTTAGATTAGGGGTTTGAGCCGCAATAGAGCTAAATGCCCTTTTAAGGGCAATGCCCATCCAAATGCCCTTTTCAGGGTAATGGGGAGCTTAGGTTTTTTTAGTTAGGGTTTTATTTGGGGGTTGGTTGTGTGGGTGGTGGGTTTTACTGTTGGGGGGGTTGATTGTATTTTTTGTTTTTTACAGGTAAAAGAGCTGATTTCTTTGGGACAATGCCCCGCAAAAGGCCCTTTTAAGGGCTATTGGTAGTTTAGTTTAGGCTAGGTTTTTTTTTTTATTTTGGGTGGGGTTTTTTATTTTGCTAGGGCTATTAGATTAGGTGTAATTAGTTTAAAGATCTTGTAATTTGTTTTTTATTTTCTGTAATTTAGTGGGGTTTTTTTTTGTAATTTAGCTAATTGTATTTAATTTATTTAATTTAGGGAATTTATTTAATTGTAGTGTTAGGTGTTAGTGTAACTTAGGTTAGGTTTTATTTTTCAGGTAAGTTTGTATTTATTTTAGCTAGGTAGCTAGTAAATAGTTAATAACTATTTAGTAACTATTCTACCTAGTTAAAATAAATACAAACTTGCCTGTGAAATAAAAATAAACCCTAAGCTAGATACAATGTAACTATTAGTTATATTGTAGCTAGCTTAGGGTTTATTTTATAAGTAAGTATTTAGTTTTAAATAGGAATTATTTAGTTATTAATAGTAGGTTTTATTTAGATTTATTTTAATTATATTTAAGTTAGGGTTAGACTTAGGTTTAGGGGTTAATAAATTTAATATAGTTGCGGCGACGTAAGGGTCGGCAGATTAGGGGTTAATAAATGTAGATAGGTGGCGGCGATGTTAGGGATGGTAGATTAGGGGTTAATAATATTTAACTAGTGTTTGCGATGCGGGAGTGCGGCGGTTTAGGGGTTTATATGTTTATTATAGTGGTGGCGACGTTGGGGGCGGCAGATTAGGGGTTAATAAGTGTAGGTCGGTTGCAGCGACATTTGGGGTGGAAGATTAGGGGTTAATAAATATAATGTAGGTGTCGGCTATGTTGGGGGCAGCAGATTAGGGGTTAATAAGTATAATGTAGGTGTCGGCGATGTCCGGAGCGGCAGATTAGGGGTTAATAAGTATAATGCAGGTGTCGGCGATGTCGGGGGCGGCAGATTAGAGGTTAATAAGTGTAAATCCAAGAAAAATAGGATAGCAGCACCACCATTAATAAAGTAAAACAATCTTTATTTAAGCCATCACACTAAAATTACAACGTTTCAGAATAATATCCTTAATCATGTCTATTTTACAAACAAATAAAATTAGTGTGGCTTGTAACCACACCCACATTACTACACCAGGGGTTAACCCCTTCCTTCCCTAATTCAATCCTTAGTGAATACACAGCTCCAACTAGTGGTTCCCTAACATCCTAACTTATCTTGATCCAATAATTTTCTTAAATACATACCAAATATACTTATAGCTCCACCTAGTGTATATTTATGATGTAAATGTTTTAGGACAATATCTCATAGGCAAACATTCCAATCCATCTCTCTGTTTAGCCCACCTGGAGTCATGGTCCCCAATTCATATATCCAATATAACTCTCTATATAATAAGGTTTTAACCCTATTACCACCCCTTCTTGGTATTTTTATCTGCTCTAAAATTTGAAATCTAAGTTGATTTATTTGGTTACCTGCTCTGATAAAATGGTTGGAGACTGGTGCTTCTAAATAGCCTGTTCTTATGTTGCTCTTGTGTTGATTTATTCGTTCATGGACCCTGCGAGTGGTCTCGCCAACGTACCCCAAACCACACGGGCACTTAATTAGATAGACCACAAAATTCATGTGGCATGTATAGTGACCCTTTAACTTATATTGTTTACCCGTACGTGGATGGGTACAAAAAGGGCCTTTAATTATACCATTGCAAGTTTGACATCCTAGACAGGGGAAGCAACCTAAACTTCTCTCACCAATAAAACTCTGACTTAATACTTTCTTGGAGCCTACATCCGCCTTAACTAGTGTATCCTTCAAATTCTTACCCCTCCTAAAGGCAGCCATAGGAGGATTTTTTGAATTTGTAACCCCCAATATATGCCAATGTTTGCGTAAGATTGTTTGTACATGATCACTCCAAGGGGAGTACTCATTTACAAAAATCATCCTAGGGGTTTTCACAACTTTAGCCTTCTCTCTCAGCAAAGTAGCCCTAGGGATTTCTAATGTAACTTGTATTTCTCTTTTAATAAGATCAACTGGATATCCCCTCTGTATGAAATGTTCGCCCATCTCAGAGAGTCTCTCCTTAATCACATTCTCATCTGAGACAATCCGTCTCACTCTCATGAGTTGACTCTTAGGCAAACTCCTCACCAGAGCTGGTTTATGTTAGGGTGTTAGGGGTTTATGTTAGGGTGTTAGGTGTAAACATACATTTTGTTTCCCCATAGGAATCAATGGGGCTGCGTTACAGAGCTTTACACTGCTTTATTGCAGGTGTTAGGCTTTTTTTCAGCCGGCTCTCCCCATTGATGTCTACAGGGAAATTGTGCACGAGCACGTACAATCAGCTCACCGCTGACTTAAGCAACGCTGGTATTGGAGTGAGGTATGGAGCACAATTTTGCTCTACGCTCACTTCTTGCCTTTTAACGCCGGGTTTGTAAAAACCTGTAATACCAGCGCTGTAGGGAAGTGAGCGGTGACAATAACGTGTAAGATAGACTGGTGTCTGATTAAACAATTATACCAAACAGGTGCTAATGATCATTAGTTTAATATGTAGGTTGAAACACAATCATTAAAGGGATACTGAACCCAAATTTATTCTTTCTCTTGTTAAGTGTATCCAGTCCACGGATCATCCATTACTTGTGGGATATTCTCCTTCCCAACAGGAAGTTGCAAGAGGATCACCCACAGCAGAGCTGCTATATAGCTCCTCCCCTCACTGCCATATCCAATCATTCTCTTGCAACTCTCAACTAAGATGGAGGTGTAAGAGGACTGTGGTGTTTTATACTTAGTTTATTTCTTCAATCAAAAGTTTGTTATTTTTAAATGGTACCGGAGTGTACTGTTTATCTCAGGCAGTATTTAGAAGAAGAATCTGCCTGCGTTTTCTATTATCTTAGAAGAAGTAACTAAGATCCTTTGCTGTTCTCACATATTCTGAGGAGTGAGGTAACTTCAGAGGGGGAATAGCGTGCAGTTAAAATATTTTTCTAGGGATGGAGGGATCGTGGACTCAGGAGGAGAAACTCCTCCCAATAAATATTCTGGAGTTAAGAGCAATATTCAATGCTTTTCTAGCTTGGCCTCAGTTAGCAACACTGAGGTTCATCAGATTTCAGTCGGACAACATCATGACTGTGGCTTACATCAACCATCAAGGGGGAACCAGGAGTTCCCTAGCGATGTTAGAAGTCTCAAAGATAATTCGCTGGGCAGAGTCTCACTCTTGCCACCTGTCAGCGATCCACATCCCAGGCGTAGAGAACTGGGAGGCGGATTTTCTAAGTCGTCAGACTTTTCATCCGGGGGAGTGGGTGTTTGCTCAACTGGTCCATCGTTGGGGCAAACCAGAACTGGATCTCATGGAGTCTCGCCAGAACGCCAAGCTTCCTTGTTACGGATCCAGGTCCAGGGACCCGGGAACAACGCTGATAGATGCTCTAGCAGCTCCTTGGTTCTTCAACCTGGCCTATGTGTTTCCACCGTTTCCTCTGCTCCCTCGACTGATTGCCAAAATCAAACAGGAGAGAGCATCGGTGATTCTGATAGTGCCTGCGTGGCCACGCAGGACCTGGTATGCAGACCTAGTGGACATGTCATCTCTTCCACCATGGACTCTGCCTCTGAGGCAGGACCTTCTAATACAAGGTCCTTTCAATCATCTAAATCTACTTTCTCTGACACTGACTGCATGGAGATTGAACGCTTGATTCTATCAAGGCGTGGCTTCTCCGAGTCAGTCATTGATACCTTAATACAGGCTCGGAAGCCTGTCACCAGGAAAATCTACCATAAGATATGGCGTAAATATCTTTATTAGTGTGAATCCAAGAGTTACTCATGGAGTAAGGTTAGGATTCCTAGGATATTGTCCTTTCTCCAAGAGGGTTTGGACAAAGGCTTATCAGCTAGTTCTTTAAAAGGACAGATCTCTGCTCTGTCTATTCTTTTGCACAAGCGTCTGGCAGAAGTTCCAGACGTAAGTTCCAGACGTCCAGGCATTTTGTCAGGCTTTGGTTAGGATTAAGCCTGTGTTTAAAACTGTTACTCTCCCGTGGAGCTTAAACTTGGCTCTTAAAGTTCTTCAGGGAGTTCCGTTTGAACCCCTTCATTCCATTGATATTAAACTTTTATCTTGGAAAGTTCTGTTTTTGATGGCTATTTCCTCGGCTCGAAGAGTCTCTGAGTTATCTGCCTTACATTGTGATTCTCCTTATCTGATTTTTCATTCAGACAAGGTATTTCTGCGTACCAAACCTGGGTTTTTACCTAAGGTGGTTTCTAACAGGAATATCAATCAAGAGATTGTTGTTCCATCATTGTGTTCTAATCCTTCTTCAAAGAAGGGACGTCTTTTGCATAATCTGGACGTAGTCCGTGCCTTAAAGTTTTACTTACAGGCTACTAAAGATTTTCGTCAAACATCTGTTTGTCGTTTACTCTGGACAGAGGAGAGGTCAAAAAGCTTCGGCAACCTCTTTCTCCTTTTGGCTTCGGAGCATAATACGCTTAGCCTATGAGACTGCTGGACAGCAGCCCCCTGAAAGGATTACAGCTCATTCTACTAGAGCTGTGGCTTCCACCTGGGCCTTTAAAAATGAGGCCTCTGTTGAACAGATTTGCAAGGCTGCAACTTGGTCTTCGCTTCACACCTTTTCAAAATTTTACAAATTTGACACTTTTGCTTCTTCGGAGGCTGTTTTTGGGAGAAAGGTTCTACAGGCAGTGGTTCCTTCTGTTTAAGTTCCTGCCTTGTCCCTCCCATCATCCGTGTACTTTAGCTTTGGTATTGGTATCCCACAAGTAATGGATGATCCGTGGACTGGATACACTTAACAAGAGAAAACATAATTTATGCTTACCTGATAAATTTATTTCTCTTGTAGTGTATCCAGTCCACGGCCCGCCCTGTCCTTTTAAGGCAGGTCTAAATTTTAATTAAACTACAGTCCACCCTATGGTTTCTCCTTTCTCGTCTTGTTTCGGTCGAATGACTGGATATGACAGTGAGGGGAGGAGCTATATAGCAGCTCTGCTGTGGGTGATCCTCTTGCAACTTCCTGTTGGGAAGGAGAATATCCCACAAGTAATGGATGATCCGTGGACTGGATACACTACAAGAGAAATAAATTTATCAGGTAAGCATAAATTATGTTTTTGTGATTCAGATAGAGCATGACATTTTAAGCAACTTTCTAATTTACTCCTATTATCAAATTTTCTTCATTGTATTGGTATCTTTATTTGAAATGCAAGACTATAAGTTTATATGCCGGCCCATTTTTCGTGAACAACCTGGGTTGTTCTTGCTGATTGTTGGTTAAATTCATCCACCAATAAAAAAGTGCTGTCCAGAGTTCTAAACCAAAGAAAGATAGCAAGAGAACGAAGAAATGATAATAGGGGTAAATTAGAAAGTGACCTTAAAATTTCATGCTCTATCTGAATCACGAAAGAAAAATATTTGGGTTCAGTTTCCCTTTAGCTGAAACAGAAAATTCTGTGTTGGAGAAATAAAACTGGGTGAGGAACATTAAACTCTGCTAACAAAGTGAGGTTGTTGAAGACAGTTTAATGTCACATGTCATACACCATAGCACGTGGGTGAGTAACTTCTTTAAGAAATAATGCTTTGTAAGTGTATATTGATCTGCTCTTTGTAGTACTTCTTGAATATATAACCTCAATATAAAAAAAGTGTAGATCCCTTTTCAAAACAGAGATTACTTGACCCATTTTAGTGCCTCAAAAGAAGTGCTAGGTTTCATTTTAGATTTCAGAGCACTGTAAAAATCACATATTAAAAAGGTGTGTCTGTTTGTTCCTCATTTTAAAGATAGTAATATCATCTTTTATAGAAGGGCTATTTTATTGCATGATCTATGCTGTCTTTTGGGGACATAGACTACTTTATTAAAGGGACATGAAACTCAAATTTTTCCTTTCATGATTCAAATAGGGTATGCAATTTTAAATAATTTTCCAATTTATTTCTATCTAATTTGTTTTGTTTTCCTTGTATCCCATGTTGAAAAGTACACCTAGGTAGACTTAGAAGTTGCTGATTGGTTCCTGCAAATATATGCATCTTGCCATTGGCTTTCAGTAGTGCATTGCTGCTCCTTTAATAAAGGATACCAAAAGAATGAAACAAATTAGATAATAGAAGTAAATTCGAAAGTTGTTTGAAATTGTATGATCTGTCTTAATTGTGAACGATCATGTCCCTAAGGTAAGGCAGTTGTTTTCAAAGTCTTAGGCTGTAGACCTCCCCTCTGACGAAATTTACAAAACACTGTCCCCCCCCCCCCCCCCCATATAATAGGTGTTACTTTATTCTTTGTCTTTAATGAAATATGTGATATTTATTTTTAGTTTTAATTTGGGGAATCTACATCTGATCCAGAGTTCACACACAGCTCTCAAGAGCTGATTCTAATCAACCAAAAGAAAGCTTGACTAACGGTTCAATTTGCACTTGTTACTCTTGTGTTACTGATAAAGGCAACAAACGTAACACGATTTCGACCTCAGTACCTTTCTTCCTTCCCGTCCTTTGCCTTATTCAATCATGACATTACAAGTTTCATTGTCGGCTTTTAAAAATGTTCTATGTGTTGCCAAAGTCAGCTACAGCTTGTGTTTTTCATAGGTTAGTGCGAAGTGTCTCTGTTCCTGCACCTCCCCAAATATTCCACATCACACTTTAAAAACCTCTGAGGTAAAGCTAATCTGAAAAAAAGAGTAATAGGTATTGTTATTTGATAACTGCATGCAAAGACTGACATCAAACAAGCATATTTCTGGAATTCACCAAAACAAACGTATTGGTAGATCATAATTATTTAGAAACGTTTATTTTGATGATTTTCTACAGAAAATCCCCATCAAAGTCTATTGGAAGCTTTGTAGATAATTTAATAAACTTGCCTACATAGTTATTATCAACCCCTTATTGTTTAAATTTGATAATGCCTGATCTCCATCTGTACTATTAGATCACCAAATATTCTAGCATTTTTTATTTAATGTGAACTCCATTAAAACCATTTATTTAAATACTGTTTTTATTAGTCACATCCTAAATTCTGCATACTAACTGTTTGTTATTAAACAAATAATAGAAAATAATAGAGACTGTGTAACATTATTTGAAGCATAACATTATTTTAAGTTGCTGCTTGTTTCTTATCTGTATCCTGGAGATTTAAAATAACTCCATCTATTCATCCCCCCCCCTCTCTCTCCTTCTTCCCTCTCTCCTTCTCTCTCTCCTTCTTCTTCTTCTTCTTCTTCTTCTTCTTCTTTCTCTCCTTCTTCTTCTCTCTCTCTCCTTCTCTCTCTCTCCTTCTTCTTCTCTCTCTCCTTCTCTCTCTCCTCTCTCTCCTCCTCTCTCCTTCTTCTTCTCTCTCTCTCTCTCTCTCTCTCTCTCTCTCTCTCTCTCTCTCTCTCTCTCCTTCTTCTTCTTCTCTCTCTCTCTCTCTCTCTCTCTCTCTCTCTCTCTCTCTCTCCTTCTTCTTCTCTCTCTCTCTCTCTCTCTCTCTCTCTCTCTCTCTCTCTCTCTCTCTCTCTCTCTCTCTCTCTCTCTCTCTCTCTCTCTCTCTCTCTCTCTCTCTCTCCTTCTCTCTCTCTCTCTCTCTCTCTCTCTCTCTCTCTCTCTCTCTCTCTCTCTCCTTCTTCTCTCCTCTCTCTCCTTCTTCTTCTTCTCTCTCCTTCTCTCTCTCCTTCTTCTCTCCTTCTCTCTCTCCTTCTTCTCTCTCTCCTTCTTCTTCTCTCTCTCCTCTCTCTCTTTCTTCTTCTCTCATTCTCTCTCTCCTTCTTCTTCTCTCTCTCCTTCTCTCTCTCCTTCTTCTTCTCTCTCTCCTTCTTCTCTCTCTCCTTCTCTCTCTCCTTCTTCTCTCTCCTCCTCTCTCTCTCTCTCTCTCTCTCTCTCTCTCTCCTTCTTCTTCTTCTCTCTCTCATTCTCTCTCTCTCTCCTTCTTCTTTCTCTCCTTCGCTCTCTCCTTCTTCTTCTTCTTCTCTCTCTCCTTCGCTCTCTCCTTCTTCTTCTCTCTCTCCTTCTCTTTCTCCTCTCTCTCCTTCTTCTTCTTTCTCTCCTTCTCTCTCTCTCTCTCTCTCTCTCTCTCTCTCTCTCTCTCTCTCTCTCTCTCCTTCTTCTTCTTTCTTTCTCTCCTTCTCTCTCTCTCCTTCTCTCTCTCTTTCTTTCATGTAATTAGCAAGAGTCCATGAGCTAGTGACGTATGGGATATACATTCCTACCAGGAGGGGCAAAGTTTCCCAAACCTCAAAATGCCTATAAATACAGCCCTCACCACACCCACAAATCAGTTTTACAAACTTTGCCTCCTATGGAGGTGGTGAAGTAAGTTTGTGCTAGATTCTACGTTGATATGCGCTCCGCAGCAGGTTGGAGCCCGGTTTTCCTCTCAGCGTGCAGTGAATGTCAGAGGGATGTGAGGAGAGTATTGCCTATTTGAATTCAATGATCTCCTTCTACGGGTTCTATTTCATAGGTTCTCTGTTATCGGTCGTAGAGATTCATCTCTTACCTCCCTTTTCAGATCGACAATATACTCTTATATTTACCATTACCTCTACTGATTCTCGTTTCAGTACTGGTTTGGCTTTCTACTACATGTAGATGAGTGTCCTGGGGTAAGTAAGTCTTATTTTCTGTGACACTCTAAGCTATGGTTGGGCACTTTTATATAAAGTTCTAAATATATGTATTCAAACATTTATTTGCCTTGACTCAGGATGTTCAACGTTCCTTATTTCAGACAGTCAGTTTCATATTTGGTATAATGCATATGAATAAATCTTTTTTTTTTTTCTTACCTTAAAATTTGACTTTTTTCCCTGTGGGCTGTTAGGCTCGCGGGGGCTGAAAATGCTTCATTTTATTGCGTCATTCTTGGCGCTGACTTTTTTGGCGCAAATTTTTTTTCTGTTTCCGGGGTCATACGTGTCCCCGGAAGTTGCGTCATTTTTTTTACTTTTTTTGCGCCAAAATTGTCGGCGTTCCGGATTAGCGCCAAAAAAGACGCCCACATTATTTGGCGCCTAAATGCTTTTGGCGCTAAAAAATATGGGCGTCATTTTTTGTCTCCACATTATTTAAGTCTCATTATTTATTGCTTCTGGTTGCTAGAAGCTTGTTCACTGGCATTTTTTCCCATTCCTGAAACTGTCATTTAAGGAATTTGATCAATTTTGCTTTATATGTTGTTTTTTCTATTACATATTGCAAGATGTCCCAGATTGAGACTGAGTCAGAAGATACTTCTGGAAAGTCGCTGCCTGGTGCTGGATCTACCAAAGTTAAGTGTATCTGCTGTAAACTTGTGGTATCTATTCCTCCAGCTGTTGTTTGTAATGAATGTCATGACAAACTTGTTAATGCAGATAATATTTCCTTTAGTAATGTTACATTACCTGTTGCTGTTCCATCAACATCTAATACTCAGAGTGTTCCTGTTAACATAAGAGATTTTGTTTCTAAATCCATTAAGAAGGCTATGTCTGTTATTCCTCCTTCTACTAAACTTAAAAGGTCTTTTAAAACTTCTCATTTTTCAGATGAATTTTTAAATGAACATCATCATTCTGATTCTGATAATGGTTCCTCTGGTTCAGAGGATTCTGTCTCAGAGGTTGATGCTGATAAATCTTCATATTTATTCAAAATGGAATTTATTCGTTCTTTACTTAAAGATGTCTTAATTGCATTAGAAATAGAGGATTCTGGTCCTCTTGATACTAAATCTAAACGTTTAAATAAGGTTTTTAAATCTCCTGTAGTTATTCCAGAAGTTTTTCCTGTCCCTGATGCTATTTCTGAAGTAATCTCCAGGGAATGGAATAATTTGGGTAATTCATTTACTCCTTCTAAACGTTTTAAGCAATTATATCCTGTGCCATCTGACAGATTAGAATTTTGGGACAAAATCCCTAAAGTGGATGGGGCTGTCTCTACTCTTGCTAAACGTACTACTATTCCTACGGCAGATAGTACTTCCTTTAAGGATCCTTTAGATAGGAAGATTGAATCCTTTCTAAGAAAAGCTTACTTATGTTCAGGTAATCTTCTTAGACCTGCTATATCTTTAGCGGATGTTGCTGCAGCTTCAACTTTTTGGTTAGAAGCTTTAGCGCAACAAGTAACAGATCATAATTCTCATAGCATTGTTAATCTTTTTCAATATGCTAATAATTTTATTTGTGATGCCATCTTTGATATCATTAGGGTTGATGTCAGGTATATGTCTCTAGCTATTTTAGCTAGAAGAGCTTTATGGCTTAAAACTTGGAATGCTGATATGTCTTCTAAGTCAACTTTGCTTTCCCTTTCTTTCCAGGGTAATAAATTATTTGGTTCTCAGTTGGATTCTATTATCTCAACTGTTACTGGAGGGAAAGGAACTTTTTTACCACAGGATAAAAAATCTAAAGGTAAATTTAGGTCTAATAATCGTTTTCGTTCCTTTCGTCACAATAAGGAACAAAAGCCTGATCCTTCAGCCACAGGAGCGGTATCAGTTTGGAAACCATCTCCAGTCTGGAATAAATCCAAGCCTTTTAGAAAGCCAAAGCCAGCTCCCAAGTCCACATGAAGGTGCGGCCCTCATTCCAGCCCAGCTGGTAGGGGGCAGAATACGATTTTTCAAAGAAATTTGGATCAATTCAGTTCACAATCTTTGGATTCAAAACATTGTTTCAGAAGGGTACAGAATTGGCTTCAAGATAAGGCCTCCTGCAAAGAGATTTTTTCTTTCCCGTGTCCCAGTAAATCCAGTGAAGGCTCAAGCATTTCTGAAATGTGTTTCAGATCTAGAGTTGGCTGGAGTAATTATGCCAGTTCCAGTTCTGGAACAGGGGCTGGGGTTTTATTCAAATCTCTTCATTGTACCAAAGAAGGAGAATTCCTTCAGACCAGTTCTGGATCTAAAAATATTGAATCGTTATGTAAGGATACCAACATTCAAAATGGTAACTATAAGGACTATCCTGCCTTTTGTTCAGCAAGGGCATTATATGTCCACAATAGATTTACAGGATGCATATCTGCATATTCCGATTCATCCAGATCACTATCAGTTTCTGAGATTCTCTTTCCTAGACAAGCATTACCAGTTTGTGGCTCTGCCATTTGGCCTAGCAACAGCTCCAAGAATTTTTACAAAGGTTCTCGGTGCCCTTCTGTCTGTAATCAGAGAACAGGGTATTGTGGTATTTCCTTATTTGGACGATATCTTGGTACTTGCTCAGTCTTCACATTTAGCAGAATCTCATACGAATCGACTTGTGTTGTTTCTTCAAGATCATGGTTGGAGGATCAATTTACCGAAAAGTTCATTGACTCCTCAGACAAGGGTATCCTTTTTAGGTTTCCAGATAGATTCAGCGTCCATGACTCTGTCTCTGATGGACAAGAGACGTCTAAAATTGATCTCAGCTTGTCGAAACCTTCAATCACAATCTTTCCCTTCGGTAGCCTTATGCATGGAAATTCTAGGTCTTATGACTGCTGCATCGGACGCGATCCCCTTTGCTCGTTTTCATATGCGACCTCTTCAGCTCTGTATGCTTAACCAGTGGTACAGGGATTACACAAAGATATCTCAATTAATATCTTTAAAACCGATTGTACGACACTCTCTGACGTGGTGGACAGATCACCATCGTTTAGTTCAGGGGGCTTCTTTTGTTCTTCCAACCTGGACTGTAATTTCAACAGATGAATGTCTGACAGGTTGGGGAGCTGTCTGGGGGTGTCTGACAGCACAAGGGGTTTTGGAATCTCAGGAGGTGAGATTACCAATCAATATTTTGGAACTCCTTGCAATTTTCAGAGCTCTTCAGTCTTGGCCTCTTCTAAAGAGAGAGTCGTTCATTTGTTTTCAGACAGACAATGTCACAACTGTGGCACACATCAATCATCAAGGAGGGACTCACAGTCCTCTGGCTATGAAAGAAGTATCTCGGATACTGGTTTGGGCGGAATCCAGCTCCTGTCTAGTTTCTGCGGTTCATATCCCAGGTATAGACAATTGGGAAGCGGATTATCTCAGTCGCCAAACTTTACATCCGGGCAAATGGTCTCTTCACCCAGAGGTATTTCTTCAGATTGTTCAAATGTGGGGACTTCCAGAAATAGATCTGATGGCTTCTCATCTAAACAAGATACTTCCCAGGTATCTGTCCAGATCCAGGGATCCTCAAGCGGAAGCAGTGGATGCATTGTCACTTCCTTGGAAGTATCATCCTGCCTATATCTTTCCGCCTCTATTTCTTTTTCCAAGAGTAATCTCCAAGATTCTGAAGGAATGCTCGTTTGTTCTGCTGGTGCTCCAGCATGGCCTCACAGGTTTTGGTATGCGGATCTTGTCCGGATGGCCTCTTGCCAACCAGGGACTCTTCCGTTAAGACCAGACCTTCTGTCGCAAGGTCCTTTTTTCCATCAGGATCTCAAATCCTTAAATTTAAAGGTATGGAGATTGAACGCTTGATTCTTAGTCAAAGAGGTTTCTCTGACTCTGTGATTAATACTATGTTACAGGCTCGTAAAACTGTATCTAGGAAGATATATTATAGAGTCTGGAAGACTTACATTTCTTGGTGTCTTTCTCATCATTTTTCCTGGCATTCTTTTAGAATTCCTAGAATTTTACAGTTTCTTTAGGATGGTTTGGATAAAGGTTTGTCTGCAAGTTCCTTGAAAGGACAAATCTCTGCTCTTTCTGTTCTTTTTCACAGAAAGATTGCTAATCTTCCTGATATTCATTGTTTTGTACAAGCTTTGGTTAGTATAAAACCTGTCATTAAGTCAATTTCTCAAGAATTTGGTTCTCGGGGCTCTTCAAGCTCCTCCGTTTGAACCTATGCATTCATTGATTATTAAACTACTTTCTTGGAAAGTTTTGTTTCTTTTGGCCATCTCTTCTGCTAGAAGAGTTTCTGAATTATCTGCTCTTTCTTGTGAGTCTCCTTTTCTGATTTTTCATCAGGATAAGGCGGTGTTGCAAACTTCTTTTAAATTTTTACCTAAGGTTGTGAATTCTAATAACATTAGTAGAGAAATTGTGGTTCCTTCATTATGCCCTAATCCTAAGAATTCTAAGGAGAGATCATTGCATTCTTTGGATGTAGTTAGAGCTTTGAAATATTATGTTGAAGCTACTAAGAATTTCCGAAAGACTTCTAGTCTATTTGTTATCTTTTTCTGGTTCTAGGAAAGGTCAGAAGGCCTCTGCCATTTCTTTGGCATCTTGGTTGAAATCTTTAATTCATCATGCTTCTGTCGAGTCGGGTAAAACTCCGCCTCAAAGGATTACAGCTCATTCTACTAGGTCAGTTTCTACTTCCTGGGCGTTTAGGAATGAAGCTTCGGTTGATCAGATTTGCAAAGCAGCAACTTGGTCTTCTTTGCATACTTTTACTAAATTCTACCATTTTGATGTGTTTTCTTCTTCTGAAGCAGTTTTTGGTAGAAAAGTACTTCAGGCAGCTATTTCAGTTTGATTCTTCTGCTTATAATTTCAGTTTTTTTCATTATAAGATTTAAACTTTATTTTGGGTGTGGATTATTTTCAGCGGAATTGGCTGTCTTTATTTTATCCCTCCCTCTCTAGTGACTCTTGCGTGGAAGATCCACATCTTGGGTAGTCATTATCCCATACGTCACTAGCTCATGGACTCTTGCTAATTACATGAAAGAAAACATAATTTATGTAAGAACTTACCTGATAAATTAATTTCTTTCATATTAGCAAGAGTCCATGATTTTTTTGTATAAAGCACAATTATTCCAATTCCTTATTTTTTATGCTTTCGCACTTTTTTCTTATCACCCCACTTCTTGGCTATGCGTTAAACTGATTTGTGGGTGTGGTGAGGGGTGTATTTATAGGCATTTTGAGGTTTGGGAAACTTTGCCCCTCCTGGTAGGAATGTATATCCCATACGTCACTAGCTCATGGACTCTTGCTAATATGAAAGAAATGAATTTATCAGGTAAGTTCTTACATAAATTATGTTTTCTCTCTCTCTCTCTCTCTCCTTCTTCTTCTTCTCTCTCTCCTTCGCTCTCTCCTTCTTCTTCTCTCTCTCCTTCGCTCTCTCCTTCTTCTTCTCTCTCTCCTTCTCTTTCTCCTCTCTCTCCTTCTCTCTCTCTCTTTTTTTTCTCTCTCTCTCTTTCTTTCTCTCTCTCTCTCTCTCCTTCTCTCTCTCTCTCTCCTTCTCTCTCTCTCTCTCTCTTTTTATCTCTCTCTTTCTCTCTCTTTTTCTCTCTCCTTCTCTCTCTCTCTCTCTCCTTCTCTCTCTCTCTCTCTCCTTCTCTCTCTCTCTCTCTCTCTCTCTCCTCTCTCTCTCTCTCCTCTCTCTCTCCTTCTCTCTCTCTCTCTCTCTCTCTCCTTCTCTCTCTCTCCTTTTCTCTCCTTCTCTCTCTCTCTCTCTCTCTCTCTCTCTCTCTCTCTCTCTCTCTCTCTCTCCCTCTCCCCTTCTCTCTCTCCCCTTCTCTCTCTCTCTCCTCACTTTATTCTCTACATTAATTATTTCCTGGATAAAATGTGACTTTAAAGAAATTATATTTAGAATCTTCTTCATGCCAGAAAATACAATACATTATATAACAAACATTTTCACACAGGTTTCAGGATCTACACTTTAGAGGGACATAAAACCTGAAATTACATAATTCAAATAGAACATACAATTTTAAACAACTTTCCAAAGTACTTCTTTCCAGACATGTGCACGCTACCTATCTAGATATCGCTTCAACAAAGAATAACTTAAGAACTATGCAAACTTGATAATAGAAGTAAATTGGAAACTTTTTAAAAATAGCATTCTCTATCTGAATCATGAAATATTTTTTTTTCTCTTTTTTTCTGATTGATAAGAAGTGGCAGCATAATTTTTTAGAAAAAAAAAAAAACAGTTGTTTCCCTATCTGACTCAGTAGGTAAATGAAAAAAGTTAATTTGTTCATGATCTTGCAATTCGTATTGAAAAGTTGGAGATAAATAATAGTAAAGTTAGTCATGTTGAAAGTGTGGTAAATGTCATGTCATAACCTAGGAGAATAGATGCTTGTAGACAAAAACATAAAGCAAAACGTATTGCAATTGTTTTCAGTCAGTATTTATTTTATAAAAAGAAAATACAGTGATTTTTAGTTATATATTCTACCTACTCTCTACATAGTAGGTAATGTGCGCTCTTCATAGGCAATGCAAGGCTTAATTGGTTGAATGGCATTTGGGTGGCAGCTTACGTGTCACTCCAAAAGTACACATTGAACTAAACAAGATGTGTGGCAACACTTGTGATTGGCTAGCCGAGGGGGAGGGAACAAACAAAGCATGAGTTATGTGAACAAATTAATTAAAATTAGGTGTAAACATATATATATATATATATATATATCAATCTGGAAAACACAAAAGTTGTGTAGATCATACACTTTGCAATAATGTCTTAATAAACAGGTTTAATGCTTACTCACAATAAAAAAAAAAACTTGCTCAGAGCCGAGGTGTGCTGCCATCACATAACGTACCAGATTCACTGTCCTCTCAATAGAGCGCTGCTTCACGAACAAGTCTCCCTCTAGATCGTCTCCAGATATTCAGCTCCAAGGTACGCTGAGCTGGAAGAACGACCCAGTCCAGAGAGATAGCTGACCCCTTCCGTATATATGTCCGAGGCACTAAGGATAGTTAGAACAAGCAGTCCTGTAATTCAATCACCACAGGTTTATGGGAGTTAAATATTTCAAACCCAAACTTTATTGTTCCACATTTAACATCAGATCTCCTTCCAAAAACATTTAGAATGTTATACTTATATGGTCCAATTAAAATTAACAATAAACAATCAGAAGAAAACACATTTTATTTTAGGCACAATGTGCCATCTTGCAATTTTTGCAGAAAATGAATAGGTATAAAAGTTGCAGAAAATGCTCCCGCACCCAAACTGGCTAGGACGCAGTTCATGCCCTTATTAATCAGCTCGGGAGACAGCCAGCAGCAGTAGCTAAGCTACGGGACATTTACCTGCCACATAGCAAACCGGAAGGAGCGGTGAATCTTAGAAGCTCCGGCCGGTGCTATTACGTCTAGGCCTCTACTAAACAGATACGACCTGCGGCCTAGCAACGGAGGATAACCCTAGCCTCAGGGGCATCGCAAATCTGAAGGGCAGCCAGCAACCCCAGGATGAGGTGAAGTATAGGTGTAAAAGCGCTAAGCTGCATTCCTTTTTTGTTTCCTATATGTATAACGCACATTTTACCCGGTGCGCCGAGGAATAAACGGCTCCCACGTGGCAGTCCGGGAGCAGAGACAGTGAAGGGATCATATCTGTGTCTAGCCTGCTTCAAGGTACATGCCTCCCTACACCAATGATTTTAAAAAAATGCATCCATGTGTGGACATAATGTTATAATCTAGCCCTGAACAGTTACTCATGTTACTACGCCTAGATACACGATAGGGAGAATCACCAAAAGCACAGATCAAATGATCAGTTAAGCATAAACACACTGTATAAAGCTCCACTCTCCCCTTTCAATACTGCAAAACCCAGCAAGGGAGGAATAATTACATTTGGATTTAAGAGCACGCAGTGCAGCAACTAAGGAGCCTTAGTCACCTGCCATACCAATATGTCTCCAAAAAGACAACCTAAAAGAGGCAACAGCACCAAACAAAAAGCACACAAAACTCCTTCTGTAAATAGCTTTTTTAAAACTCTTGAGGCTAAATCCTCAGCCATGGCGGCTGCAGAGGAACAAGATTTTGCAGAGGCATCTTCCTCATCAGATTCTGACCATGAAGCCACAACAGATACTATCACAATCCCTAAAGCCTTATTTGAAGCACTTCCCTCAAAGAAAGATTTTCTTAGTTTGGTTGCCCAAGTTAAGGACTGCATTAAGGAAGAACTTAATGATTTAAAGAAAGAAATGTCTGATTTGGGTCATAGGGTAGAAGCTGTAGAAAACACTCAAGATACTCATTCTGCTACAATTACAGACATGCACAATATTATTACTGAGCAAAACTCTGCAATTCAAGATCTGGAAGAAAAAATCGACGATATGGAAAATAGATCTAGGAGGCAGAATATAAGAATCAGAGGTATCCCAGAAAGCATCAATGCACCTGATTTAGATCAATACCTGCAAGATTTATTCAATTTTCTAAAAAAAACAGAGACACCGATCAAAATAGAAATTGATAGAGCACATAGAGCGCTTCGCCCCAAGCCGACAGATGCACAGCCTCCCAGAGACGTCATTGTCCGTATTTCAAGCTACCAAATGAAAGAAAGCATAATGAAACTTGCGAGGGAACAGCAACCGGTTAAGTTTGAGAACTCAGACCTACAGCTATATGCAGACCTCTCTCAGAGAACCCTCACTAAAAGAAGAGAGATGAAATCCTTGACCATGAGTCTGCAAAGGCATCACATCCCATACAGGTGGGGCTTTCCATTCCAACTCATAATCTTATGGAAAAGCAGACGATACCTCTGTCAATCACCAAAGGATATTCCCAGAGTATGCAAAGAACTGGACATTCAAATACCGGAGGAAGATGGCAATCCAAATGCTCACAACAGCAAAAACCACAGATTGGACATTAACCCCCTCCCACAAAGAAGAGAATGGTTGCAAGTCCAGAAGAAGAGGACTGGGAGAAACCAGCCGACCAACAATACCACAGTGCCAGAAAAAGGGTGATTAACACTGGATGGAAGATATACTAATTTCCCAACCTCCAAGGGGTTGCAGACTCCTCAGAACTGTTGTATTTATGGACAGAACTTGAGCTTGTTTGCAAGGATCCTGGGGCTTGTCTGTCCCTAGGCACATGGACCCATCTTAACAGACACTAATGAGAGTCCACTTGAGTACCATATTAGTCTTGTTATAGTAACCTAAACAGGGTGTTTCTTGAATGTGTTTACCTAGTTTAAATTTTCCTTTTTCTTTTTCTGTTTCCACTTAAGTTGCTAAAGAAGTTCTAGCCAGTTGGGATAATTTCTTATCCCCAATATACTGAGTGTCAGGATGTATACTCTCCTTTTGTTAGAGGAGACTGTTAAATGTTTTGTATGTTTCTGTTTTTGTTATTATTTGTTTTATTTGTCTCCATATAGCTACAGGACCGGATGCTTAGAATGTTTAATGAAGAACCAGGATAACTCAGGTAGAAGGTGGGAGGAAGGGCACAATACACATGACCAATAAAGATCAACATAACTCACAGGTACTGAACATCTTTACCCAAAATACCAAAGGGTTAAACTGCCCCAAAAAACGTAGGATGGCTCTTCTTGACTTGCACAGGAGGGGGGGGCACATCATCATGCTCCAGGAAACACACTATAAGGGCAAAAATATCCCTAGCTTTTTATCACCGCACTACACTCAACATTTTCACAGCACTCACTCATCAAAAAAAATTAACGGTGTGTGTATCCTCATACACAAATCTATCCCATTTAAGAAAACCCATATAGACAAAGACAATGAAGGGAGATACCTGTGCCTTACGGGCTTGCTATATGGCAGGCCAGTAACTATGGTCAATTTCTATGCCCCAAATAGAAACCAACATAGTTTTATTAAGACAATTACTGATTCCATTTTGGGGAAACCCACAAGCCCTTTAATAATGGCAGGGGATTTGAATGTTCCTTTAGACCCCAGAGTAGATTGTACCAACCCAGACACCAGAGCAAAAACTCCCCACCTGGATTCAATTTGGCAGAATCTTAAGCTACTTGGTTTGCACGATACATGGCGATATCTCAATACACATAAAAAAGATTTTACCTTCTTTTCTAACCCCAAGAAATGTTACTCTAGACTGGACTATATTTTTGTTGACCACTTAGTACTCTCTCACTTAACAGAGGCTAAGATCTCACATTCCACTTGGTCGGATCACTCACTGGTCTCGTGCAGACTAGTGTGGCCATCCGCCCCGCTAAGAACCTACCAATGGAGGTTAGATGATTCTCTCCTCCAAGGACAAAAAAGGGTTAAAAATCTGACTAAACAAATTAAAGCTTATTTCTCAATAAACAACACCCCGGACGTAAATATTAAAACCCTTTGGGAAGCTCACAAATGTACCATCAGAGGGGAATTCCTCAAAATTAAAGCTCATTTAGTTAAACAGAGACGTGAGGAACACACAAAACTAGCAAGAGAAATAGCAGAATTAGATTTTAGACACAAATCTTCCCCGGGGGATGCCCAAATTCTTGAACTTCTTTCCTCTAAAAGGAATCAATTTAATAAGGCCTTACAGATTGTCACCCAACAACAGTTGCTATCTTTTAATCAGACATTTTATAGGGAGGGCAATAAGTCAGGCCGATGGCTGGCTAGAGCCCTAAAGAAAAAACAAAGGTCCACTTACATACACTCGATCAAAGACAAGACGGGAAAAAACACTGAGGACACATTAACTATAGCATCTGTTTTCAAAGCATTCTATCACAAATTATACAATCTGTTCCCTGACAGAGACGCAAAACTTCATTCCCAAAAATGTGATCAGTACTTAGACCAAACAGACTTACCACAGGTTAAACCAGACCAAAAAGAAGCACTAGACAAGCCTATTTCTTCTGCAGAGGTACTATCCGCCATTAAACTTTTAAAACCCAATAAAGCCCCGGGCCCAGATGGCTTTTCAGGCCTTTATTATAAAACATTTGCGAAGCAATTAGCCCCACATTTAACTAATCTTTTCAACTCCATTTCAGATTCGTCTCCCTTCCCAGATTCCATGCTCAAAGCCCATATTACGGTACTGGAAAAACCAGGCAAGATACCAGACACACCGGCCAATTTCCGACCAATTTCCCTACTGAACGTAGATTTAAAAATTTATGCAAAAATTTTAGCCTCCCGGGTAAACAGTTTACTACCCCATCTTATCCACCAAGACCAAGCGGGCTTTGTACCGAACAGGGAGGCGAAAGACAATACTGTCAAAGTCCTCAATTTAATTGATCATATTTCTAAAACAAACTCCCCTGCTATCTTTCTCTCTACCGACGCCGAAAAGGCATTTGACAGACTGGACTGGACTTACCTAGACAGGACACTAAGACGGTTTGATTTCCCAACTCATTTTATACAGAAAATCATGGCCCTATATTCCAACCCATCTGCTCAAGTCAGGGTGAATGGGTCCCTTTCAGATATGTTTGAAATCAGAAATGGGTCCAGACAGGGCTGTCCCTTATCCCCTCTTCTATTTATTCTATCTTTAGAACCCCTTGCTGCCAAATTAAGGGCAAACCCCAATATAAAAGGAATCAACTTAGGAGACAGTTCTCATAAATTAGCGATTTTTGCGGATGACTTACTGCTAACTCTATCAGACCCACTAAATTCTATATCACATGTCATGAACGAGTTCACATGTTATGGAGAAGTCTCAAACTTTTTGGTAAATATGGCAAAATCAGAGTTCCTCCCGGTTAATCTCACCCCACAATCCCTGGAATCCATTAGATCTCAATGCCCCTTGAAAGCCCAACCAATTTGTTTAAAGTATTTAGGTATATACCTCTCATCTGACCCACAGCTTACACGTAAACTCAATTATGGAGCCTTGATTAATGAATTTCAATCTCTGACTTCTTCCTGGCTCCTTAAGAATATTTCCTGGTTGGGCCGAATACAGGCGTCTAAAATGGTGTTACTACCCAAAGCTCTATATCTACTCCAAACAACCCCCATACAGAATACATCCAAAGACATTGATATACTACAAAAGGTCATAAATGACTACGTGTGGGGCCGTAGACCACCCCGCATCAACAAAGGGACAATGTACAGAGTGCCAGATAGGGGAGGATTGGGAGTACCTCACCTCCACTCGTATAAATTGGCAGTATCACTACAAAGGATTGTAGAGTGGTGTAACCACTCCGCAACTTCCCCAAAGGGATGGGTTCAAATAGAAAATTCTGCAGCAGGGGTGACACATTTGGGCACGAGTTGCTGGAACCTCCCAGCAGTAAAACGAGTAGCTATCTCCCATCTTTCAATGACCAATGAGACCTGGAGAGACTGGCAACTCATATTAAAATCATTTAAAAGAATCTCCACACAATACTCCCCACTCACAACATTATTATCAAACCAGGAATTCCCCCCAGGATTGGATGAGCCTGCACATGTCAAACCTGACTTCCTTTCGCAGATCCCTATACATACAATTATGGATAAAGGCAAATTAAAATCAAAACAACAGCTCAATGACATGGATATTCCTTTTTTGTCCTCGTGGTTTAGGTACCATCAAATTAGACACTTCATTTACTCCCATAGATGCAAATCAGACCTAACAAGGATCCCAACTCAATTTGAACAAGCTTGCATACATGGTAGGAAATCCCAAAGATCTATTTCAACACTGTACAAATTAGTCCTAGACAACAGATTTCCGGATCTCCCAACATACACTAAGAGCTGGGACAGGGAATTAATAGAAACTACACCTCCTAAGGAATGGAGCAATAGGTTTAAAAATTTGTCAAAATCAGCCCACTCCGCTAAGGCTAAAGAAACGAACATTAAAATATTTATGCGTTGGTATTTAACACCAGCAAAACTTAAATATATATTCAAAAAATGCTCTAATACTTGTTGGAGATGTGGGGGCCAAATCGGTAACATGAGGCACATTTGGTGGGATTGCATCCCAATCAATGCTTTTTGGAGGAATATTTTCGAGGAAATAAACTCGATACTGCACACACAATTAGCGCCTAGTCTAGAACTAATTCTTTTATCTCAAACCCCTCAAATCCCA